>NW_005843065.1:186151-191006 GCF_000455745.1 Alligator sinensis
CTATTAAATCTTTTAATGCATACATTCCTCTCTTCAGTGCTATGCATCTATCCACTGGGACCACCTATCTGGTTGTTGTATAACCAGCTGGCCTCTCACCCTACAGCAGACACTAGAGAAGGAACCCAAGGAGCTCAGCCCAGCACCTACCAGGCTTCTTGGTGACACGGGACCCTGTTTTCTGGTGAATCACAGTGCACTGGTAGTTCTGGGACTCACAACTCTTGGCTGGGACAGTGAGCTAGCTGCTCGTGGTGTAGAACCCATAGGTGGAGTCCCAAGCTGATGGAAAAGTTTTGAAGCCAGTGGAAACAGCCCCAGATGTCTTGCTCCATTTCTCTGAGACAGGCTCAGGGAAGTAACTGCTGACCAGACAACCCAAGAGGATCTGGGAGGAGGGTTCACCGCAACAAGGAGCCATGGGGTAGACAGTTGGGGCCCGGTCATCTGTAAGGGGAGAGAAAGCAATGTTGTGAGGTCCAGCCGGAGTTGAGCACCTCATCCCTTATCCTGCATTACAGCATCCCCTAGTGCTGCAGCGGGATCAGGGATGAGAGGACCACAATACTCCAGTACTCCAGTCTGCACTGGCTTCATATAGCATTCTGGGTGTAACTCAAGGTACTGGTTTTGATCTATAAGGCCTTGACTGGGCTGGGCCCTACATAACCAAGGGACCACTTTCTCCCTTGTGTTCCATCATGGTCCCTTATGTCAACCAAGAACAACCTTCTGCAAGCACCAACTTCATTTGGTGAGAATATGTAGGAGGTCATTCTCAGCTCTGGAAATCCCTCCTCCTTGTGGCCCTCAAAAACCTGAGCCCGGACATTTTCCAGAAGCAATGTAAGATTTTTTTACCTAAGCAGGCTTTCAGCAAATGGGTTTAAGTTTTGGGCCGTTGGCTTGGGAGTTTTTTCTTACCTCCTATTTTATATTAATGTTTTTAAGTTTCTTTATAATTTATCTGCTTTTCAATATAAACTGTCCTGAGCCTCCTCTAGGGTGGGTGACATATACATCTAATTAATAATTCATTAAATGAATGAGTAGAGAAACCCCTACTTTACCCACAGCAGTTACTTCCCCCCAAAAAAGTTTCAAAAAGCCCCCTAGCCACAGAGCACGATCTTAGATCACCGCATCAAAAAGCACCCTAGCCACAGAGCACGATCTTAGATCACCGCTGATTCTGATAAGGATGTCCCCCATGCTGATATCCTACCACCACTCTCAAGGCCATGGTCCATGAGACACTTAGCACATGTTAAACGCACTGAAAGCGTGAACATCCACCTATTCAAGCAGAATAAGATGTCCTACATGTGCTTGAGTCATATTGTATTATAGCAAAGTCATACCTCTTCCAGAGTGGATTATCCGCAGATTGTGATAATAAACACATTAAGCTAATGTCAGACTTCTCTATGGAGATTATAAAACCAATTGCAGTCCCCAGGTTGGGACCAACGACAGTCTGATTGGGGGTCCCAGGCCCAGGACTGCATGGGAGTCTCCAACCAGCTCTAATACAGTCCCAGGGCTGAGACCAACAATCAGCTGATTGCTGATCCCAACCCTGGGATCACACAGGAGTAGTGGCATACCAACAGGGGGGTAGGAGGGCACCAATGTCCACAGGGACCAGCCTGAGGACAGCGCCAGCTGGGCCGAGAGGTTGCGGCATCTCCCGCAATCGGTGTGTGGCCTGCCAACCCACCCAGCAGGTTGCACGGTTCTTTACCTCTTATGGACGGAAATTCTGGCTTCCACCCTTCCCCCAGCACCCAGTGTGCCACGGTGTCAGTCTCCCTGTGGAAGTGCCGTGGAGTGGGAGAAGGAACTCAGCATCCTGCTTGGATTGTCCCCAGGGGGCACAAATGCAGACATTGGCCTCCAGGTGCCAGAGACCCACAATATGCCACCGCACTGGTGTCACCAACCAGTTCCAATCCCTAGGATCCAGCTGCAGAGGCAGCACCCTCTCCTGAGCTCAACTCCCAGCACCTCCTGTGTCATCAGCAGAGACCTGGCTTGGGAGATCATAGTGAGCGTGACCATGTGACTGTTAAGAACACACTATAGCTTTTGGTAATGCTTACCATGGCCTAAATAAAACATGTTCTAAGTGTCCATGTGACAAGGCCCTCTCAACTACTATTTCCCTCTGGAAAGCCATCTCTAAGACAACATCCTTCTCCCTCAGCCCTTCCTTATCACAGTGATTCTCCCTCCCATTAAGAACTGGTAGCTTTCCTCTTAGATTGATTAGCTTTCCTTGACTGAGAATAGATCAGGCTCTGTGTCTCCATTTTGGGCCATATTTCTTCTAAGCACATTTCCATTCTATCCCATCTTTTATTATCAGAGAGTGGTCAGAGGTCTAGAGAGTTACAACAGAGAGGGGATGGGGGTCAGGACTCCATGGTTCTATCCTTGAAACTCGGAGGAGCCTGGGTTTTCATGTGTTAGTAAATGTAGTAAATGGGGTCCTTGGGAGCTAGGGCTCTTCAATCCTATGACCATCTAAATGAGCAGTGTAAGGTCTACTGGAGCTGGAAGACAAGACACCTGGGTTCTGCCTCAGCAAGGGCAGTGGGGGACCCTCTAAGTTGTCTAATGAGAAGTTGTCTTTGGTTCTATTCCCACCTGTGTAAAGGCACCAGAGTTTGCTCCCAGGGGAGATTACGTACCCAATTCCCCCCAGATACGATATCCTCTGAGATCTGAGACTTCCTTGACAGACTTTGTGGCAAACACCAGACAAACAGAACAGGATGAAAAGGGGAAGTATAGATGAGCACAAGTCACGTCAAGGGTGTTTTTCACCCCAGTTTAACCTCTGCGCTCACCCAACCATAAAATTCTTCATGTCTTTGCACTAGTTTCAACAGAAGACTTGTCCAGTGGGATGTCATCTATGGTTGCAGAAACACCTTCCTTCTATAACCATTGGAAGAAGCAAATCCCTCCCAGCCTCAGACAAGCAAAGTTGCCTCAAACAAAATGCACAAAAAGCCCAAGCCGGGGCTGGATTCCTGTAATGACCCCTCTGTCTACAGCTCATGGTTTTGGCCCACCATGATCAACACTTTGGTGAGTCCCATGAATACTTTCTGTTATGTGATTATGAAGGTTTCTATCAGAGCAGCTGGCCTGTAGGGAGGGAACTGTAACTAGAGATGGGAAGGGGACATCAAGGATTGTCCCCAGCTCTGGGAGGGAAATGAGGTGTTTTATATTAGGCTGGGGATGTCTAGATGCCAGGACTCCTGGGTTCTTTTCTACCCTATGCAGGGAGAAAAATATCCCCCTTGTTGTAACACAGCACTGAGAAGAGGCTGAACATGCATTATTGCTCTCATCATTACCTCTCTCAGATGGGGAAGGGAAAGTACAAGACTGGCAGCTTCCTTGCTCTTTCAAGGGCTAATTGAAGGGTGGAGCATCTTTGTCATTGCACCTAGGCATGAGGTAGGGGGAGCAGGCACTCTTCTGTGAGTCCAGGGCTGTGAAAGTGAAAGGCTGTGGGTCAGGAGACGTGGCCACCAACAGAGTTCTTGGCAAGGAGTGCCGGTCTAGGATAGGAGGAGCCTGTTAAGTGGGAGTAAGAGGCATAAGCAGGGCTGGGTGGGGAGTCCAGAACTGGGATAGCCAGGGACTGTGGGACAGGACTGAGGAACACCAGCAGAGATGCTGAGAGAGGGGATCACAGGGGCAGTGATCTGAGGAGCAGAGGAATAGCAATGCTATGAGCAAAGCCCAGTCATGGGCTAGCAAAAGCCTGCCATTGAGTTTGGGGACCACCAGCTGAGCTAAAAAAGCTCAGATCTGGAATAGCAAAGTACAGCCCTGAGGGGTATAGGCAGAGCCAGGTTGGGAGGGGAGCCAGGGGCTGGAGAATAGGCTGCTGTGGGCTGGGAATTGAAGAGGAACCAGGGGGGTTGAGGTCAGGATTTCAGAGAAAGCATTAGTGGAACAGAGGGAACCCAGAGGTGGCATAACACAGGATGTAGGTCATGACTGAATGGCATCAGGACAGCTATGTAACTCTGGTGCCTTTACATAGGTGGGAATAGAACCAAAGCTTTCTAAAGCTAAAGCGGAGCAGAAAATGGAATTAGGATAGCAGAGAAGGTGGAAGGCAGGACTAAAGGGCACCAGCAAACCTATGAGGCATGGGGAAGACACAATAGGGAAAGTGGTAGGTCTGTAGACTCCAGCAACCTGCAGTAGCAGTCCAAGCAGAGCTATCAGGGACTGCAATTTGGGAGTGAGGGGCACCAGCAGGGCTGGAGGGAAATGCCAGGCTGAGATGGCAGTGAGCTGCAATGTTAGGTTGGCAGCCAAGAGCTGATGGGCTAAGAAGACCCATGGCATTATTAATGGGAAACATTGATCTCCCAGAAGCTGTAGAGGAAAACAGGAGGCTTCCCTGGCTGACCAGAGAAATCCAGGGCAGCCTAAGGGCCAAAAGGGGAGCACATAAAAAGTAGAAACAGGGAGAGATCACCAAAGATGAATATACCTCCTCTGCTCATGCTTGTAGGGAGGCAGTTAGACGGGCCAAAGCTACCATGGAGCTGAGGATGGCAACCCAAGTAGAAGACAACAATAAATTGTTTTTTAGATATATAAGGAGTAAAAGGAAGGCCCAGGGAGGAATAGGACCCCTGCTAAATGGGCAGAAACAATTGGTGACGGACGGGGGGACAAGGCTGAACTCCTCAACGAGTTCTTTGCCTCGTTGTTCCTAAGCGAGGGGCGCGACAAGTCTCTCGCTGGGGTTGTAGAGAGGCAGCAGCAGGGCACCAGGCTTCCATGCGTAGACCCTGAGATGGTGCAGAGTCACTTG
>NW_005843065.1:192642-195530 GCF_000455745.1 Alligator sinensis
GCCTGGGGGGAGGAGGCCTCGTTTAGCCTTTTGGGCTCTGTAGCTTCTGTGACGGGAGCCTGACGTTGTGGCCTTTTTGTCCTGTGGGGACACGGGCCAGAGAAGAGGTGCAGGGCGGCATGAGCCGGAGCTGCTCCACGGGGGCGGTGGGGCTGGCTGGGGAGATAGGCGTATCTTCTGAATGCTGACGGGTTTAGGGGAGTTGGGCGCCTGGCTGCCGATCAGGTAAAATTGGGAAACTTTTTGGCCTTCACTGAGACGCAGTTGTTGCCATCGGGGAAGCCTTAAGGTCCAAGACAGAGGAGGCCCTGATGTCTGGTCACCTCCAGGGTTGGGCAGCAGCCGAGTCAGGGTTTTCGGGTAACAGTATTGGACTCAGGCTCCCGGCTGGCGACCTAAGCCCCACTTTACATGCCCAAGGTCCCTTTTTGTTGTGGCTCTGCCCCTGCGCCTCAATCTGCACCCCACTTCCAGGCACCAGGTGTTATGTAACAGGTCCCCGTTTCACGCGGGTGCAGTGATGCTCCCTTGGTTAAGTAAACCAAAGGAAGTCTGAAAGGAGTCTAACATGGTCCTAGGGTCTGCATTAATACAGCAACACAACCCCCTATTTAACCAGCTCCTGGGGAGGGCCGGAGCCCAAGGCCTGTGGCGCACCCTCGGTCTCTCCAGCTGTCTCCCTCCTGTGTCACAGTGATAGTGCAGGGTTTTTTTATCATCTCTATCTCTATATTGCATGCTCTCTCTCTCTCTCTCTCCCCCTGATTTGGCTGTACTTGCACCTCTGCCCGAGCCCTGGCCCCCTGGTGCTGTGAGTACTGCAATGCGGCCATCCTGCTGTCCCTTTAATTGCTGTGGCCAGAGGCACCGGGTCAACAGGCGCAGCCGAGAGCTTGCTCCTCAGGAGAGCTTGCTAGCCTGGTGGAGAGAGTGCTGGCTTAGAGGCTTGGTAGCATGGGTTCAAATCCCACCCTGACGCTGTGAGCAAGTACCCTTAATAAATTGGTCTTTGGGCTGAGCTCTTTACTCCCGGGGCCCTGACTCTTTCATTGCTGTGCCCAGAGGCGTTGAGATAAGAGGCACACCAGACAGGCCCCAGAAAGGGAAAGTTAGCTGGCTTTGTGGGTGAGGTGCTGCTTTGAGACTGGGGTTCATGGGTTCAAACCCCACCCTAGCACCATGAGTAAATACCATTAATAAGCTGGTCTCTGGGAGAAGTTATTTACTCCTTGGGCCACCAACTCTTTCATTGCTGTTCCCAGAGACGTTGAGATAAGAGGCACACCCGACAGGTCCCTGAGAAGGAAAGGTTGTTGTCCTTGTGGGGAGAGTGCTTGTCTAGAGAGTGGGAATCATGGGTTCAAATCCCACCCTGGCACCCTAAATAAGCTGGTCTCTGGGAGAAGTTCTTTACTTCCGGGGCCCCTGACTCTTTCATTGCTGCGGCCAGAGGCATCGAGATAAGAGGCGCACCCGACAGGTCTCCAGGGAGGAGAGCTTGCTGGCCTTGTGGTTGAGGCACTGCCTTGAGATGCTGGTGGCATGGGTTCTAGTCCTGTGTGTGTCTGGGCCTGGTGAGTGATCCTGAGTGAGCCCAAGACCCATGGCCTGGGTGCCCCCCTAGCTGTGCTGTTTGAGCGCACAGCAGTTGGGGTTGGCTCCATGCTGCTTCTCAGCATGACTTAGGCACCCATGTATACTGTTGTCACATGACCTTTTGGAGGTCACGGAGAGGTCGCCCGGGTCTGGGGGGGCGTCGCCCGATTTTGGCCCTCCCGGTGTACATGTCCAGTGTACAGTCATCCAGGTGAACGTAGACGTGGACATGACTAGTCTGGTTTTGAGCCTCCCAGTGACAAAGGCATACACATAATCAGTAACACACACGTGGACTTCTACGTTCACCTGGACAACTGTACACTGGACATGTACACCGGGAGTGCCAAAAACGGGCGACGCCCCCCCCCAGACCCGGGCGACCTCTCCGTGACCTCCAAAAGGTCATGTGACAACAGTACCCAGCAGCCTAAGTCATGCTGAGAAGCAGCATGGAGCCAACCCCAACTGCTGTGCGCTCAAACAGCACAGCTAGGGGGGCACCCAGGCCATGGGTCTTGGGCTCCCTCAGGATCACTCACCAGGCCCAGACACACACAGGACTAGAACCCATGTCACTAGTGTCTCAAGGCAGCACCTCAACCACAAGGCCAGCAAGCTCTCCTTCCTAGAGACCTGTCAGGTGCGCCTCTTATCTCGATGCCTCTGGGCACAGCAATGAAAGAGTCAGGGGCCCCTGGAGTAAAGAACTTCTCCCAGAGACCAGCTTACTCACAGTGCCAGGGTGGGATTTGAACCCATGGCTCCTACTCTCTAGGCAAGTACTCTCCCCACAAGGCCAGCAAGCTTTCCTTTTCAGAGACCTGTCGGGTGCGCCTCTTATCTCGGTGCCTCTGGGCCCAGCAATGAAAGAGTCGGGGCCCCAGAAATAAAGAGCTTCTCCCAGAGACTAGCTTATTACTGGTACTTACTCACTGTGCCAGGGCAGGATTTGAACCCATGATTCCCAGTTTTAAGGCAGCGCCTTAACCACAAGGCCAGCTGGTTTTCCTTTTCAGGGACCTGTCGGGTGCGCCTCTTATCTCGGTGCCTCTGGGCACAGCAATGAAAGAGTTTGGGTCCCAGGAGTAAAGAACTAATTCCAGAGACCAGTTTATTATGGGTATTTGCTCACAGTGCCAGGATGGGATTTAAACCCCTGACACCAAGTCTCTAGAGAAACACTCTCCCCACAAGGCCAGCAAGCTCTGCTGAAGGGGAGGCTGTCAGGTGCGCCTCTTGACCCGGTGCCTCCAGCCACAGCAATGAAAGAGAGAGGCAGCCCCAAAGGC
>NW_005843065.1:196302-202200 GCF_000455745.1 Alligator sinensis
CCTGGGGCGGCACACGGGCACATCCATCTGCGGGGCTGCGGCTGGAGGTACGGTGCGAGGAGGCTGCACAGGCCTCTGCTGGGGCTGCGGGTCCCGGCCGCCAGCGCCCCAGCTGCAGCACTTGGGGGGCCAGGGCCAGCTGCACCGCGCGGCCAGGAGTGCTCGCCGCGCTCACGACAGATGTTGCGTGCGAGTGGTGAGTTATGCTCCGCTCGGTTACCTTCCGCCCATATTAGATGCTGTGGGGCAGCAGGGGCAGGGGCAGTGGCCAGGGACTTGCACCAAAGCTGCAGGGAGCTGGGAGCTGCGGGTCCCTGGCGGAGCGGTGGGACAGTTGCTGATCACGGGCAGTCACGCCTGATGGGCGCTTGCCAGGACAAGCCACCTGTGGCTCCAAGCAGCCCCTGGGTAGGACAGGAGGGGAGAGGACTGCTGGGCCAGCCGCTCACGCTTGGGACCCGGCAGGGACTCAGACCCACGTGTCATGGAGCTGGGAGCTGAGCCCGAGCCAGCCCATTTGCACAGCCTGGCTTACCTGAGCAGTGTGATACCAGCACTGATTGGCTATTTATTGGGACTGACCCTGCCAAACTCTTGAAGGGGAAAGATGGAAGTGGATCTTCCATTGGTAGATACCTAATTGACCGCATCGAACATTTGCATTGCTTTAATGGGCAGAGGAAGCAAGGTGGGGTCACTGCTGGTCTTTGCTAAATTCATCTGATGGGACTTGCATCCTATAGGGCCCACAGACAATCAAGGGTAGGTCTACACCTCTGTTATAGGTTGAGATAAAGCCTCCCACTTGGCTTCTCCCAGCTGCAAAAGATAGTTGTCCCTGTCTCCATTGCCTGGATGCAGCAGGACATACACAGAGACAAGTGCCTGGCAGATTCCTAGAAGAAAAGGAACAGAAAATGTAAATGGAGTCCTTCTAGGAATCACACCCACTCCTTTTCTCACATTCTGTGCTTGGCTCCAATTATGAGTAGCAGAGACAGGAAATAAGTGCAGAAGAGTTGATAGTTGCCTTCCTGTGTTATGTCCTGGAGCGCTTGGGTGATTTCTGAACACATGGCAGAGAAGAGCCAGGCTACAGGGAAGCTTCTAAGGACAGGCTAGACTGCTGCAAGAGGACAAACTAAGTCGTTTGTAAGATGAATGGCTCAAGTTCATACCTATAACAATATATATCCCAGGAGAAGCGAGCTAGGTATTCAAGGGACTGGGATCCATACAAAGAAGTACCCATGCCTATAGAGGAGATGCTGCCATTGTCTTCTTTTCCTAACCTAACAGTGACTCTCTTTTGGAAGCCTCCCTACATGGAGCATGGGAGTAGTAACTACTGGAAGTTACTGAATCAGAACTTCCTAGACCTTAAATGCTGCAAATGAGAGAGGAACATTGGAAAAAGTCCTGGTCATATCCTGTTTGCTTGCCCTTTCCGCATCCACTCTCTCCTACAATGTGACACAGGACCCTGGGAAGATGGACCTATTGTCTGACTCAGTAAATAGCAGTTCTTACGTATAGCTCTTACAATGTTTTTTGCTTTAATGTCTCTTCTCCCCTCACTCTTGCACACCTCTTCCCTTTCTTTTTCTTCTCAACAGCATCTCCAACTGCTCCAAATCTCTTCTTACTTGTCTTATCTTGTGGCACCAACACCATCCAAGACCCCAAAACTGTGGGCTGTTTGGCTCTGGATTTCTTTCCCGACTCGGTTACTTTCTCTTGGAGCAATAAACAAAACAGCAGCATCAGTGAAGACATAAGGAATTTCCCCGCGGTCTGGACAAATGCTGGGACCTTCACTGCTGCCACCCAGATATCAGTTAGTGCTGCCAACTGGCCAGTACAGCAACCTTTGCATTGTGTGGCCAATCACTCTCAAGGAAAAAAAACACTTAGAGTGCCACCTCAGATCTACCATAAGTAGAGTGGTGCTTTTCTTCTTGATTATATACACAATCATATGCATGTTATTCTGGATACCTGAAGGCCTTTGAAATGGTAACATATAGATCCTCTTGGGTGAGAATCATTAGAAAGGTTGCAACAGATGTAGGTGTAAAAAAAAGAATAAATCCAAAGGCTCTAGCAGAAGCTGTCCCTAGCTCTGGGAAGTCAGTCTTAGTGAGGTGGAGCATGTGAGTTTAGAAGGTAATACTCATTGACGGAAGTGGAGGTCAAGTGGGTTAGAACAAAGCATGCTGGGAATCAGAACATCTGGGTTACATTTTCAGTTCTGGAAATTAATTTTGACCCTACCTAATTTGAATGATTTAAGATAGCAATATTAATAGCTTCCTCGTGCCCGGGCATTCTACTAGAAATCACACACTTAGAAGACATGGGAACTGGCTTTGTGATTGCAGCTAGGGTTTACAGAGAGAAGTATCCAAACCAGACTAACAGCCATGATATAATAAGATGTGATTTGGGCACTAAGTTTAGTAGACACTGATCACAGATGCCAACAGGCATAATGACAGACACAGATGCACCTATAACCACTTACATGTAGCATCAGTTGGGCATTCATTCTCAATTGTAGGTACCACACTCACATCCTGACCCCTTGTTTCTGGTTCATGTGCACACCCTGCCCTCACCATCCACCCTGCAGCCAATGAGGACTTTGATAACCCATACAGAAATTCAACCATCACCTGCCAAGTTAAAGATCTTCACTGCCCAGACATTGCCCTGAAGAATGGGAATTTGCTGCCATCCAGATTCACCACTTTGGGCCCCATCTATGATGGCGATGAGGGGTACTTCATCACCAGCGAGCTGATTGTCACCGAGGTGGACTGGAATGCCAATATTGTTTACTGCTGCATGGCTGACAGCGTGAATTCAGTGACATGAAAAACATAAGCAAATCCATCTCATGTGGCAGTAAGTTCAGACTCTCAAGGCTTCTCTCCTTCCCTTTTGAAATGTCCCTGACCCATCCCATAGGCCTATACTAGGTGCCCGGTTCAACTTATAAGCAAACATGAAGACATGGCAAATTTTGCCCTGTAACAAGAGGAGATTACATTTCATTTAAGAAATAGGTGAACTACGCAGGGAATGAGAAGACTGAGGTGAAACGATGCCTGAAAAAAATATGGGGATCACTCCTCCCACACTGAGATGCAATAAGTTCTGGGGTGGGCAAAAGCACTATTTCACAATGTCAGAGAAAAGATAAAGAACAATTAATGGCAAAAAGTGAGGAATACCATGTGTACATTAATATGTGTCCCTCCATGCATAATGCAGTGGATTATCTGGCTCACTCAGCTGATGCCAACCCCACCACTTCTGGGAAGGCCAATGCCTTGATAATATGACCACTTGTATTAATTAAAAAACTCATTTATAAAATTTCCCTCAGGAAAATGAGGGGTCTCACTCATCTTTCTCTACCTCCCAGCATCTTGTATCTCTGACGATATTGCTATCCAAGTTATCCCGCCTTCCTTCGCTGAAACCTACCTCAGCAAATCAGCCAAGCTGACCTGCAGGGTCATTAAATTGCCCACTGCAGATGGGCTTGCTGTGACATGGTGGAGACAGAATGGCCAAGAGCTGGAAACCACCCTTCATCCACGTGTTCTGCAAAATAATGGCCGGTACAGGGTGGATGCCACAGCCAGTGTGTGTGCAGAGGAGTGGGACAAGGAAGAAACCTACACTTGTAAAGTGACCCACCCAGATCTTGTCTTCCCAATGGAAAAGACCCTGCTCAAACAGCCTGGTACATGACACCCCTGATCCATTTCCTTGGCATCACTCCACAGTTGGTCTCTTAATTGGCTTCAGCAGCTGGTAGCACATTGTCAGATTAACAACCCCTAAAAGTGTCCACCACCAAAGCTGTCTATTCATGGCCCTCTCCATCTCTCTCTTCTCCATGCAGAAGCCAGCAGCCATGCTCCAACCATCTATGTCTTCTCCCCTCCCTCTGAGCAACTGGCCCTCCATGAAGCTGCCACAGTCACTTGCCTGGTGAAGGGCTTCAACCCACCTGACCTCGTTGTCCTCTGGCTGCAGAACAGTGAGCCAATCAATGCCTCCAGTTACATCACTGCAAGCCTACCCTCGAGTCCCAGGAACCAGAGCTCTACTTCACCTACATCACCCTGACCATCAGTGAGCAGGCGTGGAATGCTGGCAACACCTACACATGCCTCGTGGGACACCAGAAGCTGCCCATGCAGGTGGCTCAGAAGACCATCGACAAGTCCACAGGTAAACCAACCCTGGTCAATGTATCTCTGGTGCTGTCTGATACTGCCAACACCTGCTACTAACCACCATGCCTTCCCTCAACCACCCAACCACCTAGCCCTTGCTATCATTCTCCCTCATCCCAGGATTGTAATGGAGAGGAGAGGTCACAATCCCTGCCATGGTTCTTTGGGTTCTGGTTCTTCTTCCAGCACAAACTCCATCCAACTTTTTACTGCTTCTCTTGAGGGAGACTTGACAAATATGTGGCATACACATGGCAATGAGACCACTTATCAGCTGTTATTTTTACTCTTGCAAGAAGAATTGAAATATGAGGTAATAATTTCATTCCTTTCTGAAAGAACAATGCACACGTGTTTCCATAGAGATCCTCCATTTGGACAGTTTGGCAGGTAGATGTACAGCATAACCCACCCACTGCCCTCTGATCAGTTGATTCAACATTTTGTATTTAAAAAAAGGCAAGAAAAAAAGTCCATTCCTAAAACCGAGGGTTATCAAGATGATATTATATCAGTTCAGCCTACCAGGATCTGGGGGAACGATTGTTCACCAGAGAGTCCCAAGGGATGACAAGGTCGAATGGTTATAAACTCCTGCAAGACCATTTCAGGCTAGACATAAGGAAGAATTTCTTCACTGTCCAAGCCCCAAAGGTCTGGAATAGTCTGCCACCAGAGGTATTCAAACACCTACGTTGAATGCCTTCAAGAGAAATTTGGATGTTTATGTTGCTGGGATCCTCTGACCCCTGCTGACTTCCTGTCCCTGGGGCAGGGGGCTGGACTCGATGATCTTCCGAGGTCTCTTCCAGCCCTAATGTCTATGAAATCTACCTAGCTGTTTCACTCTTCATGGGCAGTCTCATAAGAATGGACCCTCAGGCTAGCTGTGAAAGAAACAGCCAACAATAGTCTGGTTCTTAAAGCAGATGATTCAGTAGATACGAAGATAAATGTGCTAGTAATGGGAAACATGACTTTAGATTCTACAGTGCTTGCTCTTATCCAACATAGTTTCATTGAGGGACTATTTACATGATTCAGGAGCATCAAAGAATAGAGTAAGAGATGGAGCCTTTCTCCATTTCCTTCCGTCACAAATCCCACATCCAGATTAGTAATGACCCAAAATATTTGTGATGGGATATCAGTTATGTAGATAGATTCAAAAAAAGTCCACCAAGAAAGCAATGGGAAAATAGGAGGATCATCAGACACATCTAGATGATGCTGAGGTGTTTGTTAAGCTAGTTAAAAAAACATAGAAAGCAGAAGGAAGGAAAGGGAACCCAAAACCAAACAACCTGTGATGGCAGGTCTTCTCAGAAGGAGATTCTCGTTTTAAGTTTCTCTGGGTGTCTTCATGAGAACATTTCAATAGATGGACATGGAAAATGAAGGGCTGCCTGTGAGGTTTCTGGGTTTTTTTCAAACTGGCTGTTAGATTTAAATTTTGTCTTTTGATTTAATTATCTTTAGGAGAACTGTTATCAGTTCTCACAGCAAATTTTGACATTTGATAAAAGAAAAGGTTCAAAACCCCCCAAAATTTGAGTCTGAAATGCTGCTGTGGTGTCTCATGGGAGCTGTAGTTTGGGTTCCTCATGTGCTCATTCTCCCGGCTGGACATACAGGCAGACTCTTT
>NW_005843065.1:202231-203830 GCF_000455745.1 Alligator sinensis
CACAGTGCAATTCAGGTATGCCTTGGTTGTGAGGTATTTCCTCTCCATACAGTACTATCCCATGACATCCAGTTTAACCCAATCTCAGTAAAGTGCTGCATGTGGTACCATGATGTAGTAGGTACCACGGAGTCGGGGCTCAGATCAGATTTCAAGCAGTACGTGGGCAGTCAAACATATTTTAAAAATGAGTCCTTCATTACTAGGCTTGAACCCCTGGATAGTTGAATTCTATTCCTCTTTTACCACTGTTGACCGGGTCAGTTCCTCTCTCTGTGCTTTTCCCCCCTCCAGCTTTTTCTTTCTTCCACAGATAGACTATGAGATCTTCAGTGATGAGAATTTGTCATGTGATGGCATGAAACTAAGAGGTGGAGGTCTGTGATCTTCAGTGAATGTGAGAAACTTGTCTCCACTGTGGTACTAAGTATCTTTTTTTTCCTATCTCAGGTGAAATAAACCCAGCAGCCTTCATTGTTCCTGCAAAAGGAGAGCCAACAGGGCAATTTCTTTTGAAGGAATGTTCCCCACTTTTCTCAGCATGGTGTCTTGATTAATCTGCTTCTGAAATACCCTTGGACATTTTACAAATGTAACTGGACTCATGCCACTGTTGCTTAAAGGCATCTTAGCACAATCCCGTTTTTCCACATCTCCTGGCTGTATCCCCTTTATGCAAATGCAATATTTACCAGTATAAAATATAGCAAGATGTGCTGCCTGAAGGAGCAGGTGTAATCAAATTGCATATGATGGTGTTTCACTGGATGTTTATATTTCTCATCTTGTACATATTCTCTGTGTTGAAATACATCTTGCTGACATGACAACATATTCCTTGTGACTCCCTAATGTTGTTATTCACTGACTCTTGTAGGCACTTCACAGAAACAGCTAGTGCACTGATTCTCAACCATGGTGCCACAGCACCCTGGGGTGCCATGAGATCCTTTCAAGGATGCCATGGGGTTCCACACAAAGTTAACACTGTTTAATGTTAAGAGCATCCCACCCCGTTGTGGTCTTTCTGAGTTCTTTGCAACCAAAGAATTGCTCTATTATTTTTCTGTAGTCCAAAAGCAAGTGAAAACCAAAATTTGGCATTTTCCAAGGGTTACCTGTTGCATCTGTTGAGGGGGTACCTCAAACCTGAAAAAGTTGAGAATCACTGAACTAGAGTCATTTACTCAGCCTTGGAGGCTCTGACAGATTAAAGCCAAAAGGGATCCATAAGGTCAATTAGCCTGACCTCTAGATTAATTGAGCAGGCTGGAGGATTTCACACAGTAAGTCCTGCACTGAGGCATTTTTCTCCTCCACCATGTAAAATACCCTGAGAACCTCATACCTGATGTTTGAACTGGAGCTTACTATATAGAGAAAGACTCCAAGGCTTTATCTGAAGACTGTGAGCAATGGAAAATTCACATCTTCTTATGGGAAGCTGTTCCAGATACTAGTTCACTGGCAGAAAGTCTCACCTCCAACCATCAGTTTCCCTCGGTTGGATCTTGATACAGTATTGCTTGATCTGCTAGATTTACGGCCCTCTGCCATCAAAGATCTCCACCAAGTCTTGGCACAATCAAGTTCCTGCTG
>NW_005843065.1:203842-208049 GCF_000455745.1 Alligator sinensis
ACCCTCCTTTGGATCAGCTGTATTTTAATATTTTTGATGAAATAACTACTACCCTTTGCATAAAAAAAAGGAGGGGCTAAAGTTTGATATTGCCCTTTCTTGCACTGCAACAGCACGACTGTTTGCATGAGTGGGTTTTCTGGATGCTTTAAAACTCTTTCTGGAACACTGAAGTAAAATTCCTCAGACATAATTTAGTTTGGCTTGCCACGAATTAAAGTGCTGTATCCACGGATTCGTTGCATGCGAACACAAAGGCACTCAAAGACATGTAATGAGCTTCTTTGTCCACCAGATGGTATTGTAACTTTTTTGTAGTTTACCCCTTCACATTGCTTTTGCTTTTGAATCGCTTCCACGTTTTTTTTTTCTTGTGCCGTTTGCCAGCTCCCTGCTTCTACAGCTGCATGGCAGGGCATGGGGTAGGGGGCCCCAGGCCGGGGGGGCAGCACTGAACCATCCCGCTCTCCTACGCCACCAGCTGGGGACCAGGCTTAATTCGTTCAAAAATATAGTGTGTGCAAACACTGATCCAACGCTCCAAAATAAACAAATTTAAATTCTATAAACCTATTTACTTTAATGAGGATTAAATCCTGTGGTGTGTACAGGTGCCCCAGCATGCCAGTGTTCTATCCCAGCCTCTGGTAAATGGAGTGATGCCTGATGGTTACAGCCAGAACTTATGACTCCTATATCTTCTATTCCTTTTTTCCCATGGAAATGCTGTTGGAGATCCAGTGCCTCATTTTTGACCCAATAATTATAATGGTTATTTTTGTGTTTGAATGAAGGGAGAGCTGTGAAAATGAGCAATAGTAGGAGTCCCCTGGATGAAATATGGGAACCATAGACAGATCTAGGACTTTCAAAAAGGGGTTGTAGATGGTGTGGTACATCATCACATAAAGTATAACATATTTTTATCCAGTTAAACAGAAACTAGAAGCATTGTTAATATGATAGGGATATAGCACTACATTATTTAGGTTAATATCAAAGCAAAAACAAATATAACTTTATTGGAATGTGCTACATCACATGTAACGTTTTAAAAAAAAACAAACTAGGCAAAAATACTCAAAAGATATTGTTTTATTAGTTCCATAGTCATTATAATTAAATGTGCCTTTGTCATCCAACAAAATCTAGCCTTCTTGAGCATCTTGACAGTGCTTCCAATACTTCACTGTCAGTCACTTCTACACCTGAGTTAATATTACCACATCTGAGTTAAGGTTTTTAGCTAGAGCTCAGAATAGTCTGCAGGGCTGTGAAATAAAAGAAATATATAGCTAGGAATGGCTAAATGAGAGAAAAATTGCAGAAGTTATAGTTTGAATAATGGAACATCAAGACAGCCAAAAAGGATAGAAGGTCATTCACACCTGTGGAATAGAGAGAGATTAGCAGGAATCAGGGAGGTGATAATGAGCCATGAGGTCACCTAACTCTCTAGGCACTGCCTGAATAAAAATGCAGCTTCCCTCCCAGGCAGGTAGTTTTAAAATGTGGGTGGAGCAGGAATCAACTGCACCATTGCACCCCCTCCTCGATCCACCCCTGCCTGGAACACAAGGTGATCACAGAGATCAGCATGTTATCTATCTTGTTTTTTTCCACTAAGCCTGAAATGGTTGTTATTTTATTCAGCTCCCTCATCTACCTTAGCTTCATTGCTAATCCCCATAATCAAATCTGCCCCTACCAGGGCCAATGTTTCTGCCCCAGAATGACTCAAAGAGGAAACACATTATTACAGCTGTTTTGACAAGCAGGATATGTTTGTCCTTAGGGAGGTTTCAATCAATCTGCTCCAGATTTTAGGGCTGGTTCTTGACTTCACCCTCACTGCCCTGCAGCCTGAGATACTAAAGGAAATACAGGCCACCTTCCTACAAATGTGGTCTTTGCTGAAGCTCTGAAGGTGACTCAGGGTCTCACAACAGATAAACAGCTAAGCATGAGCTCCCTGTGCAATGCTATGAGTTAGGGAGGGAAATGCTGGGATGTATAAGCAGCAGAATATCAAGCAAGGCATCTTAAAGCCTATAGGTTATATTAGGGAGATTTCTACTGTAAGAGTAGCTATTGCATATTCAACCTACCCAATCCATGGAAACATCCTAAAAGATGATGTTCTTATTTCATGTGTATGCCTTGAAAATTAAGGGATGTCATAAATAAGGATAGTATCCTGTCTCTATTTTGGGATTGTTTCCACTGACTTCAGTGGAAAAGGGGTTTCAGATAAGTGTTCCCCTTTTCATGGGTTGCTCCAGGCATAACTCACAGCAGCCCTGCCCAAGACATAATACTAAAGCAGCTAAGGAATTCCCTTCTCCCCAGTGCAATTCTGGAGAAAAGTGGGACAGATTTGGGTAAGGACAAAAACCAGCAACTTAGAGGAAAATGGAGACTCTTCCCCTTAGAGATGTAATAAATGCACACATGCTTTCACATATATCTGTAGGCTGCTCCCCACAAATATCAACAGTTGGAGTCTTCTCTCTTTCTTCTGGGTCTGCACTTTGCAAAATATTCAGTGTAAACTGCCAAACATGCCAAGCTGCTGAGGAACTTGATGCCCTTCCTGCAGGTTTCCAGAGAAATGGAGGAGCCATGAACAGGAGGAACATGGACAGATATGATGAAGAGGACTCATGAGTGCCATCCACCTGCTTCACAGCTTGGGTCCCAACAATTACTGCAACTGTGAGATGCAGAAAGCAGAAGGGTGAGACTGTTATTCTTGTACCTTCAGTGGAAGATCCTATGCCACCTCATTGGTCAGTAGAGAATGGCTGGTTGTAACCAGCCACTCAGGCTTCCCATATAATACAGGGAGGAGAATAGCACTCAGCCAACTTTGCATCCAGACTAAATCAGCTGGTGGCATTAGAGTAGGGCATTGAGAAAAAGAGACCCAGCCCTGTCTTGGGGAAGGCTTTTATCCTCTGGAATATACTTGGAAGTGGGGGATCAAACTCACTAGGACAACCTCAGCCCTTAACTGCTTCTGACACCTCCCCATACCATCATGGGTCAGAAATGGTTGTGATCCCGCTATAATACTGACAATGTTTATCAGTAATGAACACCTAATCTCTGGTGAACACAAAGGGATGCCCCCCCATGTAACCCATATGACTACCCTTAAGTAAGAAGAGCTTTTATTTTGATCAACTATTAATGCTAAAGATACTTTATTACTTATTACAAAGCATTATTAACACCGATCCTTGATAAATTACTATTGATTTATAATTGCAGGTGCTGGCCACTGATGGTCAGCCTCTGATCATTTATCATTGATTAATCGTCACTGATTATTACTAAAGTTTATTTCATAGATTTCATAGACATCAGGGCTGGAAGGGACCTCGGAAGATCATCGAGTCCAGCCCCCCACCCAAAGGGCAGGAAGTCAGCTGGGGTCATAGGATCCCAGCAAGATAAGCATCCAGTTTCATCTTGAAGGTGTTCAATGAAGGCGCTTGAACCACCTCCGGTGGCAGGCTGTTCCAGACCTTGGGGGCTCGGACAGTAAAGAAATTCTTCCTTATGTCCAGCCTGAAACGATCTTGAAGTAGTTTGTGACCATTCGACCTCGTCATCCCTTGGGGCGCTCTGGTGAACAAACGTTCCCCCAGATGCTGGTGGTCACCCCTGATAAACTTGTAGGTGGCCATCAGATCACCCCTGAGCCTGCGCTTTTTCAGGCTAAAGAGCCCCAGGGCTCTCAGCCTGTCATCGTAGGGTCTGCTTCCCTGACCTCTGATCATGCGCGTGGCTCTTCTCTGGACTCTCTCAAGCTTCTCCACATCCTTTTTGAATTGTGGAGCCCAAAACTGGACACAGTACTCCAGCTGCGGCCTCACTAAGGCCGAGTACAGGGGGAGAATGACGTCCCGGGATTTGCTTGAGAAGCATCTATGGATGCAAGCCAGATGAGTGAAGACATTTTTTTTCCCACGGACAAGTAACAAGGGCACACCTTGTGTTGTTGCTACTTGTCCCCGGGGAATGCCCATGCTACATGTGGCAGGTTAATGTGGGTGGGCGCATGCACACATGCAAGCACTTGTGCCTGCAGCAGCTCAAATAGAAGCAGTGCAAATTTGAGCCGGGGCTTTTTGCCTCAGAGCACATGCTTGGACATGCACTTTGTTGTGGAGCAAATTGTGCCACTTGGGGCAAAATAACC
>NW_005843065.1:209713-228782 GCF_000455745.1 Alligator sinensis
GCCCCTTTTCTCTACACGATCCCTCCTGTACCGGGTATAGCCATCTATCCCCGTGGTCCAGTCATGGGTGGAGTCCCACCAGGTCTCCGTTATCCCTATGACATCGTAATTGTTTGCACTGAGCAGGAGGATGAGCTCCTCCTGCTTATTCCCCAAGCTCCTGGCATTAGTGTACAGGCAGGCAAGTGCCCCCTGGGGGGCTCCTTCCTTGCCCACAGGTTTTACCAGGGCTGGGGCAGGGGTGGGCTCCCTGAAGCGTTGTGATCCGCTGGCTTTGCAAGGATTGCTCAGCGGGCCATTATTAATGTTTGATAAACTATTCTTGAACATCAGACTGAATTGGACTCCAAGTGATATATCTAGGACTTGATTATTAAAAATAAGCCTGAATGCTGCATATTTATCAAAAATGTCTGATCGGTGCTTACTGATAATTGATAACTAAAAACTAATTTCAACATATTTAGCATTAAACATAACTGTTGATTAATATATTGTTACTAATTAAACATTAACTATACATAATTACTGATTATTAAGTGAACCAACAACCTTGATTTCTTTTCATTAACTGAAAATTTTGATTAACATGAAATAGCTGTTATCTATTAATATTAGCAACAGATAATAAATTAGCAATGACCAGTGGTTGATTACCACAAAGAGATGAATATTTCTTTGGAACCGTAGAAAACTATTGATTATCAACAGTTGTTTATCCTCATATATGCATGCCCAATGATTGAGTGTTCATCACAACGGGTCCTAGTTTTCTCTGATTAAAAAAAATCCCAAATTTTCAGGTATAAAAAAAATCCTCAAATCCATATTTTTTCCATGATTAAAATGAAACACCACTTACATATTTAGTGGTATTTAATTTTAATTGCAGAACAATGTGGATGGGGGAGGCGCATTATAGCTAAAAATTTGGAATGATTTTTATCAGTGAAAACCAGGATCCCTGTTCATCACAGCTTAATGAGTGACTTAATAGATCAAAAATAAATTCTCAGTTACAAAGTACTACTCATTGGCACGAAGAATGAAAGAATGAAGTATAAGTGTGGGTACAGGAAGCCATTATTACCTTGAACATTGTGACACCAGTACTGTAGCAGAGGCTGAGGAGAAAGAGAACAATGAAAGTAAGTGCTGTCCAGAAACTGTCAGGTTCTTCCTCTCCTTCTTCAACAAAATCCCATGAGTCAAACACCACAAAGACAGGAGCTGGGGACAAGACAGACATCCAGTTAGAGCAGTCTCCTATTTAACTTCATAAAGCATTTGAGCATATGGCAGGGAACTATCACCCTGAAGCTGGCAGCATAAAAGACAAGAACACAGGGTGACCTCTGTACAGGCTCCAGTTTTCAAAGAAGGATAAGGGATTTATCCCACTGAATCTTACTGTCTTGTGGTCATTTAAAAATCCCAGTGGCAATACAAACCCTTCCTTGACCACATTACCCAAAGGCAGCAAACAGCAATGATTTCCCAGTCACTTTGAACTGAATCCACAATGGAAAAATATCCCTAGCAGTAGGCAAGATCACAGCCCCCCTCAAAAGTTCCTTTGTTGTGAGATAGACAGCATCTCTGATGACATCATGGATGCAGCTTCCCAAAAGTAACTAAAGACCAGGACACCTGGGTTCTAGCCCCTCTTCTTCCATAGACCCTATTCTGTTACTGTAAGCATAGAAATTGGACAATCAAAACCCACAACTTGCCAAACTATGAACCACACTCCAAAACAAAAATCAACTCATCCACACAACATTCTTCCACAGGAGGAAAGGCATCCACAGTCAGTTCCGTAAACCGTTTTTGAAAGACCAGTGTAATCCTAGAATGAAGCAGGCAATGTATTTCTAGCAAAGATGGAGAAGTACTCATGCCATTGTTGAGGACACTGCTAAGACTTCATCTTGAATATGGTGCACAATTCTAGGCACTCTGTTCCAGAAAGATAAACTGAAACATGGAACAGGTTTAGAGAAGAGATATTATCACATCTAAAAATGGTGAAGCTTTCTTAGGAGAATCAAAGGTCTTGGACTGTAAAGGATAATGTTGGTGCAAGAACACATGGAGACCAACCCTCCATGAATAAATTTAGCCAAGAAAGTAGGAGGAAGTTCCAAACCATTGGAAGAGGGAAATTGGGAACATCCTAGGTAAAATGAGCACAGGTATAAAAAAGCTCACCTAATTGCAATATGAAGATTAATTGTATCAATGAGCTAGAATGATGATGTTGCCATGATAGCAGGGAACAGCAATAACTCAGGAAGCCCCTTCCAGAACCATATAGCTATATTTTGTCCCAAGCTCCTCTACCCACGGGGTATTAGTTGAGAACTTCCTAACATACTGCTCAGTAGGAGCCTCTTTCACTCACTGTGGGCCTGGGCTCCAATGGGAACCAGTTTCCATGAGCTGTGCAGTTCCCTAGTCCATAGTCCCAAGCTTTCCAAAAGTGGTAGAGCCTTTGCATCACCCCCACTGGGAAACACCATAAGGATTTCTCAAATATGTTCATACAAAGCATACAAAGATCCATCCAACTTCCATTGCTGTCCATTTAGGTTGGGGAATGTGCTGGTTGATATGTCTCTGAAAGCCAGGAAACTGGGAACCTTGGCTATGAGAAAATTTTACTTCTATGCCTGGTGCTGCCAATAACACATTCTGTCAATTGAGGTTTAGATTTCAAGAAGGAAAACGCCCCAAATGGGATCATCACTTCTGACATCCTGCTTCATGAGAGCTGAAAGCCCTCACTCTCAGGAACCAAAGGCCTCACATTCAACTCTCCTGGATGATCCAGAGCACTGTTCACAAGGACCACTAATCATAATATGAAAGCTTCAAATGATGGGGTATTCACAATATGTCCAGGTAAATTATTTTATTTCTTTATTCCCTCCAGTGAAAACCTGTGCTTTCTTTCCAGTCTGAATTGGATTTCCAACTCTTCCCCTTCCAGATCTTTTGGCTGTACTCTAGATGAGTTTGTTCTCACAAAAACTCCCTCATCTTGTGGGCACTTCTAGGCCATAACCAAATCATCCCTCAACTTTCTTTTGGACCAACTCAACCACAGGGCTCCTTGAACCTCCCACCTTAATGTCTAGACCTTGACAGACCTCAGGATAAGGATGAATTTCCAATGAGGAAGTGCCTTCCTCATCTCTGACCTAAATAGAGTGACTTTAATTAAACAGTAGACACCTTCATTCCCTCTGTAGTGGGGATGAAAGCAGTTCTTTAATTCCTTTTATCTGTTTAGAGTTTCAGATCTTTGGGAAAGAAATGGTCTTTTTTGTGTGTGCTTGTGTGTCAACCTCCATTGTGGATGGTGATGCAATAGAAGGAAGACTTGGGAACTACTGCAGCCTTGATGCCCCTTCTCAAGTGATACAAGTACTGCTACCTCCATTCTCACAGCTGGAATCCAAGTTATCCCACCCATTATTACAGGTCTTTATATGGCACTAGTCCACAGCAACCCCAGCCCAGGGGCCCAGGGTACCAAGGACTCTACAAATTTAGCTTGGTACTTCATGTTCCCCATCAGTGATAACTTTGCAAGAGCAGTGGTAGATTCCCTTTGAAGATATGGTGGATTCTTGGTCAACAGGATTCTCTAGATATGACATTTTCCCAAAGTGGCCCCAACTCTCCTAGAATATCAGCCCAGATAAGAACTGTCCAACTATTTCTGAGGAATGTAGTGGAGCTCAACCATAAATCAAAGCAGGACTCTCTAGTGTAATTCCCAATCCTGTGCCCCACAGCTGGCCAGACTAGTTTTGAAGGCCATTGTGCCCATCCAAACATGAAATGCCCAAAGCCACAAGCTTGAGAAAACACTTGCTATTACTTGGAACCCCTAAGGACTCTCTGAAAAATCTTGCCCTTTGAACTCCAACAAGGTCAGGTCCCCTAAAGCATAACAGAGGACAAGTCCCACTATAGTGAAAATCCCAGTGTCCTGATAGACCAGGGACAGTAAACTCCTGTGCAGATCAGTTCTACTGATGGAGAACTTGGTAACCCAGTACTCAGTCACTAGATATTTGATACTTAACTTGGCCTTCTTGACTTTGAATCTTTCATTGATTCATTCACAGAAGAAAAAGCAGAAAAGACAAGTTGGCTCTCTCATCTGACTCACTGTATAACACCAGACATGAAATTCCTTCCAGTTACCCCTACATTCAGCCTAAAACCTAGTGTTCAGCTAAGACAGCTTCCAAAAGAACAGTTATTCTTGGTTGAAGGACTTCAAGAAATGGAGAATTCATCCATTCCCTTTCCAGTCTTTTCCCCAATAATTGTCAGAAATTTGCCTTTCCATGATCTTTTGAACTAGCCTAGCTTCACCTTTCACTCACTGGTGGTGTGATAAAGAAGATATGTTGGCTGTTTCCTGGAGAAGAAAGGAAGAAGGGATGAACAAGATGGAGAGATTGAGAGACAGACCATGTCAGAATATGACATCCTACTGAAAACAAGCTCTAGACAGTTGCTCTTTTATTTTAACATACAACACATACAGCCAGGCTCTGTTCACCAGAAATCCCTCAGCTTTATATATAAACTACATGGCATGTAGTTTACACAAGGCTTGCACAAGTAGACACAAGGCTTGCAGGGCTCTATCCCCTCAGTAGCAGGTGATTTCAGTGTCAGACAAAACTACAGAGACGTTGACAGCGGTGGGTTTACCAGAGGCTTTGTCCACACTCTTCTGGACAAAGGTCATTGGGAGGCTTTCATGACCCACTACACAGGCAAAGATGTCTCCCCGCTGCCACTCATTGGTCAGGACACTGAGCTTGCTGTAGATGAAGTAGTTCATCTCCTTCTCTGCAGTGTCCTGGACGGGTCCAACATTGATGAAAGTTTCCTGGGACACGGGCCGGCCCTGCTGGGTCCATGTTACCAGGATGTCACTGGGGCGGAAGCCCTTAGCCAGGCAGGTCAGAGTAGCTACCTCCTGCAGGGACAGCTCATCAGCAGAAGGAGGGTAGATGTAGACTGAAGGAGCCTGTAGATTGGTGGCTGCCAGGTCAAAACAAGCAAGAATTAATGATCAGGGGTCCAATATGGAAGTCCTGGTACCTCTTACCTAATGCATCCTACACCAGGAAATAGAACCTAGGAGTCCTCTCTCCCATAGCCTCCTTCTTCCAGTGAATAAACCCCACTCTCCTCTAACATGAGGGATAAAACCCAGATCTCCAGATTCTGCCACCCAAGTCCTAACCCACTCCCTTCCCCAACTCCAAGGACATACCCAGAAGTCCTTACTCTCCATCTCTTTCACTACATCTATATTTTAACACTTAACCCTACATCACAATTTTTTTTTTAATGCAGTTCCACTGCCTGGATATGCATCAGAGTAAGCATGTCCTGAAGACACAGGCCCCATATCATATACCCCTGACACAGGGGCTGGAGTAGAGTTGGTAACCCCCCACCCCCCCTCCACATACCTTTGGTCTTGTGGATGGATTTGGTGATGGCTGATGGGATGCCCGGGTGCTTCACTGTACAGGTGAATTCCTCCCCAGACTTCCATTCCTCTGCGCACACCCGCAGGATGCTGGTCACACTGTAGGTGCTATTTTGTTGCTGAACTGGCTGGCCAGTCACCACATCCAAGGTGCCCGTACTTCCCCGGCTCCAGGAGATTTCCAAGTTGCTTGGTGTCTCCAGGTTGGTGACCAAGCAAGTGATGGTGGTGTTATGTGCTACAAAGATGTCCTTCAGGGAAGGGGGATAGAGGAATACTTCCACTGGTCTTGGGTCACAACGATCTGCTGGGGGGCAGGAGATGGAATTGAGGGCTGGGTTTTATAAATAGTCAGTGGGTAAAAGGTGGAAACCACCAGCCTGTGGTACAGTGGAGTGATAGCCATGGCTTACGTAAAGTGAATGCATTGGCATGGGCAGTGGTATTCCAAGTACAACTGAGGGATTCAGATGCCTGGGTCCCTCTACAAGAGAGCTCTCAAACAGTGATAGTGGCTTTTGGGTCCATGCAGAGGTCCTCCAGGGAAAAGGAAAGTAGAAAGTCTACTGCCTTGGTTTGATGGCTAACTAAGGAAGGTCAGGGAATGAAGCATTGGGCTGAGAACACACTCAATAGAAGTAAGGTGATAACCACATGCCATTCCTCCAGGGATACCATTATCAAGGGACATCTGTGGAACAGACTAAGGAGTGAATAAGATGAGAGTGATCTGGGGGCTGGGTACTGGGCCCCCTTATAATGCTGAGGGAACTCACTCTCACCCAATGGGGAAGGCAGGTCTTTGCATGGGACATCAGGAAGTTTGGCTGAGGTTTCCCAAATCACCTTTGCTATGTGGACACCAGAGGCGTTTCAGAATGAATTGGCTCTCTATATCCTCTGAGTGATATATATAGACTTTATATTCTGTTAGTTGAGTAGTAGTGGCTGCCTTATCCCACTATGCCCTACTACCCTGTCCTGGCCCTGGAATAGACCCAGGAAACCCCACTCTCACAGAACCCCTCTGTCCTCCCTCCCTGCACCCACCCCCATTCTGTAGATTAAGTCTGTGCCAGTTCCATCTTACATCCCAAGCACATCATGGATGATGTTTCAAGCTCTCTTCACCATTTCCATGTCACTCATCACCACAGTCTGTACAGTCCATCTCCACTACCTTTAGCCAATGCTTGTTTCTGACTTACCGGTATTGCACTTGCTTGCATTTCTCATCTCATAGCCTGTGGTCAAGGCAGGATGGGACACTTTGCACGTGTAAACATCCTCCTTATTCCAGCTCTCCCTAGAGATGTTCACTCGGCTCTGGCCCATGAACAAGCCATTTGTGCCCTCTGCGGAGGAGTAGACTGTGCCAGGAAGGTCCTTCTTGATTCCATTCACGAGCCACTCCACCTTGGCTTCATTTGGCGTGAAGTCCCAAAGAAGGCAAATCAGTTCCAGCACTGGGGAAGAGCCACCCTCACAGGGGGGGGTCAACAGGTTCACCTGGAGTGGAACCGGTATTGGAGGGCATTCTAAAAACACAGAGTAAGAGAGAAGTGAAAACACAGTCACAGAGCCATTAGCTACAGATCACGAGTCCCACGATAACAACCTCAGATGGGTCCTACACTGGCACCTCATCCCACAGTCTTCTTTATGTCTCACTAATCGGTCTAACCATAGAGGAAATAAAGATTACTCATTCAAAAGTATAAACCAGCTCACAGTTTCCCTCAACAGCTCTACCAGGGACTTTCAGAACGCCCTACCCTGACAGACCCCCTTCTCTCTCCTCCCCAACTTGCTGGAGAACACCCTCTATGAGCCTCCAACCCCTTCCTCCACTACAAAATGGTCCCTCTTTCCTTCTCTGTTTTCTATCTTTTTCCATACCTTTTTCATCCCTCCTCTCATCTTATCCGTGGTGCCTTCATCTATCTATCCATCACTTTGACCCTCTCTCTGTCTTTCCATGGTGTCATTTTCTCCATGAGATCTTACTGTTCATCAAACTTTCCATAGTATCTACTTTTCTCCAACCATCCCTCCCTCCATCACTTCACAGCCATGGCTCCAGAAGCATCCCAGAGAACCCAGTCCAGCACCTACCAACATCCATGGTGGTTTGGAATGCTGTTGCCTGATGCTTCACAGTGCACTGGTACTTCTGGGACATCCAGCTGTCAGCTGGGACAGTTAGCTGGCTGCTCATGATGTAGAGCCCATTAGATGAGTCCCATTCAGAGGAGGAGGTTGTGATGCCAGAGGAAACTGTGCTTGATCCTTTTTTCCACTGTACTGTGACAGGCTCTGGGAAGTAGCCACTGACAAGACAACCCAAGGCAACCTGGGAGGATGTAGGAGAGCTTTTGCAACAGGGAGTCATGGGGAAGACAGCCGGGGACTTGTTACCTGTAAAGAGAGAGAGAAGCAAGGAGGTGACATATCAGCCCAGTGGAGCACCTATTACTGTACCCAGCATCACGGCACCCTCTAGTGCTGCACCGGGGCATGGGGATCGGGGCTAGGTGCCAGTGGAGAGTCCCACCCCACTGGGCCCCTCACCCAGTTCTGGGTCATTCCTCCTGAGTTCACTATGAACATTTCTTGATCTGGCATACATCAAGATCTCTGTATCCCCCTGGGATTCTCTTTTCTCTAATAGCACTTCTACATGGGTTTTTTTTCATCTCGCATGGTTGGCCTGTGCTCCATTTCAAGCATGACTGAGACATAAAAATGCCTGGCTGCTGTTAAAATTTCCACCACTCGTGCTTAAAAATACCCTATGAGAATATGAGCCAGAAGGTAGCATTAGGTATCATCTCATGACAATAGTTTCACACTTGCAAGATATTCTTCTTTCTCTTAAAAGCCTGAGGTTGATACTGGGGTGCACCCAACCCCCTGACTTAAAGGCAGGTCCTATCATACCATCCAGTGATTACCAAACCCCAACTAAGGTTTCAACTTGGACAGTCAGACACCATAATAGGTGCACCAGAAATGGGAATCTGTGCCGTATCGTCCACCTTGAATCAGATGCTTCCCAGGCACATGAAGACACAGCCCCTTTACTTAAGGAACTGCTAATCCAAACAGGCAAAGGTTAGGAGAGGGATTTAAGGCCCAGAGACAGAGAGAGGCTTCTTGAGGTCATGCAGAAGGGCACAAGCAGGGCTAGACATACAAGCCAAGGGCTCTGAGTCCCAATTAGGCACTCTGCCCTCTGGACGATACTATGGACTTGTGCTGCAACTCATTAATGATGTGGAGCGGACTGCCTAGAGCTCTAGGTTTCTCTAGCCCAGTCTTACATCAATATATCAAGCCTTCTCTCATCCCACCCATCCACATCACAAACCTTGCTGCCTATCTGTTTTTCCATCCCCAAACATCTTGTGTGTCCACCAATGCATCCATCCTTTCTTCCATCCAACCCCAGGCAAAGCCCTGTCTCTCTCTATCATCCTTTACTCAACATCTCAGAGCTGTCTTTCTGCAGGCTCTTTCCAAGAAGACACAAGAACCTTTTCTTGTTTAGACACTGATGCTAATTTGCAGAAATGAACAGACTCAAACTGTTCTCGCCCTCTTGGATTTCCCTGGGTTCACTTCTGGCCCCAAAAGCAAATGCCCTGACCTACCCTGCTGCTTCTGAGCAAATTCTCAATGTCTTTTAGTTAGTTCCTTGTAAGAAACCTTGAGCTGAGACCTATCTGTGCCCCATAGCTGGCTGACATTGTCAGACTCATCTGTAGCTGCTCAAATTCCACACCCAGTGGAGCAGACCCCAGGTGTCATGCAAGCAGTGTATCTTCCCAAAATGCCATTAATTAATTTGCCAATTCTAAGAGATGCAAAACATTTCATATCTGTTGGATGGAAATGCACAAATATCAATATGAGAGAGAACTTGGGATGCAGGACTCCTGAGGTGTGCCCCCATCCATCTGAGAAAAGAAGTACAGTCTAGTTTTTTGGAGCAGGGAGGGACTGGGGTTCATTCCTCAGGTCCCAGAGAGGAGGGGTTTCTCAGGGGCTGAGCCTGGGAGGAGCTGGGAACCAGGACACCTGAGTTCTGTTCTTCAGCCCTCCCAACAAACTGGAGTCCTATGTATTGGCACTTGCAGGCTTTGAATAGAAAGACTTGAGCCTTATTAGCAGCTGTAAGGAATGTCTGGGATCTAGTGGGTAACAGCAGAGAGGGGCTGAGAGGACAGGACCCCTGGGCTCTACCCCAAATCAGTGAGAACAGTGGGAGGCCTTGTGAGTTAGAATGGGGGGTGGGAGGGGCTGAGAAACGAGGGGGGGTTATTCCAGGCTGGTTTCTCTGGCCCTCCCAAGGGGGAGATTATGTAAAATGCTCCCCAGGGACACTTTCTTTTTCTGAGAAATGCAACCACCTTTCCAATTCTCAGACATGAAGAAAAGAAACAAACAAACAAGCAACAAAAAAGGGGAAGTTCAGATGAGTAAATGTCTCACCCAAATGTCTCTTCCATCCAATTTTAGCCCCCGAGGCTCACCCAAGCATCAAATCATCAATGCCAACTCACCAGTTTCAACAGGAAGCAAGTCCCAGTTCACGTCATTGGCATTAATCAATGTCCTATTGTTTGTGTGACAATTGGAAAGTGCTGATACCACCTGGCCTCATACAGGCAAAGATGCTTTGGACCAGATGCAGCAAGGAGTTGTACCAGAGCTGGGCCCAGGTAATGACCCCTGTGTCTACGGCTCTTGGTTTTGATCTGCCATGAGCAACGCTTCGGTGAGTAAATCAGAGGGAAGAAGGTTCCCGTCCCTGCAAGTGACTATCCTGAGGGAAGACACATTAAGAAGGAGACCTGGGCTGTCCCTGAACTGCTGAGGAAGGGAAGAAACAAGGCAGGTTGTTACCCAACCATGCTAAAAAGGCAGCATAAGGCTGATGCACTCCTTGCATGGTATCTCTCCATGGGATGATAGAGGGGAGGTAAAGGAGTATTACAGCCTGGAACACAGCAGGCACATGTGGTGGATGAGGCCAGGCTGAGATGGCAGGGAGCCCAATCAGGGGCAAGTGAGAGGCACAAGAGCTGGGATGAGACAGCCTAGAGAAAGATGCCAAAGCTCGGAGCAGGGGAGTCAACAGGAGAACAGTGCTGAACACCAGATCTGGGGGAACCAGGTGGTTCATGGGCCAGGAGTGAGGGGAATTAACATAGCTAGAAAAGAAGCGCAGGACTGGGGGCTCAAGAAGTGAGCAAGTGGCACCAGTAGAGCTCGGGAGAAACCTGGGGCTGGGGTAGCAGGGGCTGCTGTCATATCTGAGGGGCAATGCTGTGTGTTGGAAACTAGTGCTGGAAAATGTGGGAGCTGTAGCCTGGGGCGGGGAGCCCCTAGCAGAGATATACTGAGTGCCCGGGCCTGGGTTAGCTGGGGGTTAGGAATCAGGATTGAGGGGAGCCATCATAGCTGGGTGGGTGGGAGCTCAGGGTGCAGCTAGCAGGAGGCTGCAGCTTGGGAGGGAGGGACATGAGCAGGGCAGGGGGAAGCCTCAGTGTGAAGTAGCAGGGTGCTGTGCAGGGAGGGGGCTGCTAGCAGAGCTATGCGGGAAGGGGGAACCCAGGGCTGAGCTACCGGAGGGCTACTGGTCAGGAATAAGGGGCACCAGCAGATCTGGGGTGGAGCCCACAATTACCATAGCAGGGAGGTTAGCACCAAGCCAACAGTGAGGGGCACTGGCAGAGCTGAGGGAATGCCTGGGCTGGGCTGGGCTGGGCTGGGCTGGGCTGGGCTGGGCTAGCAGGGGGCTGCTGCTTGCCAGTGCGAGAGCTAAGAGAAGCCTGGGGCTGGGTTCAGGAATGTGGGGCTCCAAAAGAGCAGGAAGCACCCCAGGGCTGGAGCAGGCAGCTGTGGGTTGGCACTGGGGGGTACAAGCAGGCCTGGGATGGGATAGTCCTATGCTTGTTTAGCAGAGGGCTGCTGGTCAGGCATGAGGAGCACTCAAAAGCACCCCACGCTTGGGAGGACAAGGACTGCAGGTCAGGGGAACAGGGTACTGACAGAGCTATGGGGAGGGGAGGTGGTATAGCCAAGGGCTGAGCTAGCAAGGACTATAGGGTGGAAATGAGGGGCACCAGCAGAGCTGGAGAAAACCTTTGGCAGTGCTAGGGGGCTACAAAGCAGGCTCGAGGGGCAGCAGAAGAGCAGTGCAGTGGTAGCTAAAAATGGGATATAACAATGCCATAGCAGGGAACTGGGGAGCACACCAGGGCATTGCCCAGAGCCCAGGCTGGGATGAGCCAGGGGGCTGCAAGCTGGATGTGAGAGGCACCAACAGAATGGGGGGGAGCTCAAGGGCAGCTACCAAGGAGCTGCAGGTTGGGAATGAAGACCATAGGTTGAGATGAAAGGGGAAACTGAGGATTGATCAAGCAGACAGCTATGGGTTGGCAGTGAGAAGCACCAGCAGGGCTTTGGTAAGTCCAGCCATGGGCTAGGACAGCAGAAGACTGCTTTTTAGGAGTGATGAGTATTGGTGGAGCTGGGAAAGAGCCCAGATCCGTGAGGGCAGGGGCTGCAAGCTGGGAGAGGGGCAGGGGCTGCAAGCTGGGAGAGGGGAGCACTGGCAGAGCTGTGGGGAGCTGTGGGGAGCATGGAAAACAAGGCTGAGCTAGCAGAAGCTGGGTGCTTGGGGAGGAGGGCATGACCGGAGCTGGGAAGCACCCCAGGGCTGGAATAGGCAGGAGGATGTGGGTCGGGAGTGAGGGACAGCAGCAGGACTGAGGGAAGCCTAGGAGTGAGCTAGTAGGGTGGTGTTGGGTGTGGGGCTGCTAGCAGAGCTGGCCTGAAACAGGGAACCCAGGACTGGTCTAGTAGAGGGCTACTGGTCAGGAATGAGGGTCACCAGCAAATCTGCAGAGGAAACCCCAGTTACCATATCAGGGAGCTTAGCAGCAAGCCAAGGGTGAGGGGCACTGGCAGAGCTGAAGGGATGCCTGGGCTGTGCTATCAGGGTGCTGCTACTTGGTACTGGGAGAGCTGGGAGAAGCCTAGGGCTGGGGTCAGGAATGGAGGGGTCCAGAAGAGTGGGAAGCACCCCAGGGCTGGGGGCAGGCAGCTTTGGGTTGGCACTGGAGGATATGAGCAGGCCTGGGATGGGATAGCCGCATGCTAAGCAAGCAGAGGGATGCTGGTCAGGCATTAGGAGCACTAGAGAGCACCCCAAGATTGGGAAGGCAAGGACTGCAAATCAAGGGAACAGGGCACTGACAGCACTATGCAGGGTGTATGTCCCAGGGTTGGGCTATCAGGAACTGTGGGGTAGGAGTTAGGGGCACCAGCAGGGCTGTAGAAAGTCTCTGCCAGTGCTAGAAGGAGCTACAAACAAGGTTTCAGGAGAAGCAGCTAAGCAGTGCAGCAGTAGCTAAAACTGGGACATTTCAGGATGCTGTAGCAGGGAACTGGGGACATAACTGAGTGCCCAGGCCTGGGTTAGCAGGGATTTGTGAAATAGGATCGAGAGGAGCCATCACAGGTGTGTGGGTGGGAGCTCAGGGGCCAGCTAGCCGGGGGATGCAGCTTGGGAATGAGGGGCACCAGCAATGCTGGGGAAGTCTAGGGGTGCTGTATGGGGAGGGGGCTGCTAGCAGAGCTGGCCTGGAAGCAGGGAACCCAAGGCTGGGCTTGTCAGCCAGGAATAAGGGGCACCAGCAGATCTGGGGAGGAGCCCAGCTACCATAGCAGGGGAATTAACAGCAAGCCAAGAGTGAAGGGCACTGGCAGAGCTGAGGGGATGCCTGAGCAGCCTGAGCTGAGCTGGGCTGCTACTTAGCACTGGGAGAGCCAGGAGAAGCCTGGAGCTGGGTTCAGGAATAACAGACTCCAGAGGAGCAGGAAGCACCCCAGGGCTGGGGGCAGGCAGCTGTGGGTTGGCACTGGGGGGTACAAGCAGGCCTAGAATGGGATAGCCCCATGCTTGGTTAGCAGCAGGCTGCTGGTCAGACGTGAGGAGCACTCGAGAGCACCCCAAGCTTGGGAGGGCAAAGACTGCAAGTTAGGGAGCAGGGCACTGACAGAGCTATGGGGGGGAGGGATATAGCCCAGAGCTGAGCTAGCAGGGGCTATGGGGTGGTAGTGAGGGGCACCGTCAGGGCTGGAGAAAGCTTCTGGCCATGCTAGAGGAGGCTCTGAAGCGGGCCTGAGGAGCAGCAGTAGAGCAGTGCAGCGGTAGCTAACTCTGGGTATAACAGGATGGTGTAGCAGGGAACTGGGGAGCAGGACAGCACTGGTGGGGCTGAGCAGAGTCCTGAACTATGATAGCAGAGCGGGCTGTGGATCAGGGCCAGAGGGATGGGGTGGATGGGAAAGGAGCCCCGGTCTGGGAGGGCAGGGGCTGCAAGCTGGGAGAGGGGAGCACTGGCAGAGCAGTGGGAAGTGTGGAGCACAGGCTGAGCTAGCAGGGGCTGGGTGCTTGGGGTGGGAGTCATCACTGGATCTGGGGGCACCCCAGTGCTGGAGGAGATGGAAGATGTGGGTCAGGAGTGACGGGGCAGCAGCTGGGCTGTAGAAAGCCTTTTGCTGGGCTAGAAAAAACCATGGGTTGGGAATGATGGATGTCAGCAGAGCATTGCAGTGGTAGCTAAAGCTGGAAGAGGAGTGTGTCACAGCCTAGGGGGAAAAGGAGGCATTGCCAAGAGCCCAGATCTGTGGGTGAGCCTGGGGTAGGGTTCAAGAGGATTTAGGTGAGGAGTGAGGGACAAAAGCAGAGCTGATCTGGAGCTCAGTGCTGCGCTCGCAGTTGCTTGGGCATGCGGTACAGGAGGTAAGCTAGAGAAGCCCAGGGGGCTGTGATGTCAAGGGATGGGGGATGTGGGCAGATCTCTGTGGTCAGAAAACCCCAGGGCTGGGATAACTGATGGTTGTGTGGCTGAGGACCTAGGCAGAGGGCCAGCATACGTGTGCCAGAGGGGCTGCGTGCTGGTGATGAGAGGCAGTAGCAGCACCTGAGGGGGTGGCTACGCACAGGATAGATAGCAGTAAACCCACTGATCTGGACCCCGATGGAGGAGTGGAGAAGGAGGATTCCCAGCCTGGGAGAGCAGGGGTTATAAGTCACCCCTGAATGGTATCAGCAGAGGGGAATTCACAGTCTGCTCCTCATCTCGCAATATTCGCAAGTCACCAGCTTCTAAAATGAGACAGAAAATTCCCCTTTGGCAGGTCCCCTGGCTGATTAGGGCACTCCAACCCACCCCATGGGTAAGTGCATCTCTCAGAGCCATCCCTGCCTTCCCCCATAAGCTCTCTGCCTGGGTACCAGGCTCCGACCTAGAGTTTGGGGCATGCCTACCTCACCTTTCAGGTACTGAGCCGCCAACAATTAGGTATGCTTGTCTGTGTTTGAGTGACAGCTCCAAGTCCATGATTTGGCCGTGGGGGTGGACCCTGCTCCATTTCTATGGGATGCTCAGCTTGAGCTGTACTTGGGCACCTTCTCAAGGGTGACCAGCACCTATGTGTCCAACTGAAACCCACTGGAATATGGCCCTCTCTAATTCCTCCCTGAGGTATCTTGAGTTTGTTCACCTAGGGCCTGAGGCAGCCAGCATTTGAGATCCTGCCCCTAGAGTTCAGGAAAGTGTCCCTCAAAGCTTTCACTCACATCTGCTGGAGGATGAATGGTTCCTTGAGAAGGAATATAGCTAGGAAATCTGTGGGCTGGGAACCGGGAAAGCTACTCAAGGTCTGTTTGTGGGAGGAATTGTATTACCCTCTTAGCACAAGCGCTGCACTCTAACCCCATATCCAGGACCTAAATCCCAACTCCTTAACTCCATAGGAATGGCCCACTCCTGGACCTTCACACCCTAACTCCAAGCCAACTCCTTAAACCTAGTCCTAATCCCTAAACTTCAATAATGACCCCAAAACAAGCCTTCATCCTACTTATACCCAGTTCCTAACCTGAACCCTTTTGCGCTCTCTCTCTCAATGCCAACCTACAGCCATAACTCTAGTCTTCTGAGTCCCTCACTAACCTCAAACCTAACCCACACCCCTAACCTCTGTTTCCCAAGATTGCAATGTCTGAGTTTAGGATAATTTGTGCTTGCTATTTGCCTGTAGAGTCCTAGTGTGTTGGGTCTCTGATCCTGGACTTGGGTTCAAAGCTGCCAGCGGGATGGACAAATGGCCCTTTTAGCCTTTAAAAGGTGATGGAGAGGTGCCACTCTGGAGTGTATAGTAACTCTTATGAACTAATTGTTACAGCAGCATGACCCTGTAGCAATACACAGCAGTCAACTCACCTGAGCTATGAACCTGAATGGAATCAGGTTATAGTTGCAGCAGTGTTGCCACACTTGCATCTCTACAGGATCATGCAGATCAGTGATTCTCAACGGGAACCCTATGGCACTCTGAGATGATGAGAGACCCTTTTAAGGGCTGCCACAGGATGCTGTGCAAGATTTACATTGTTAGGTGTTCAAACACTTTACACACAATTTACAAGAGCAACCAAGAGACTTCAAATAGGAATCCAGAGTGTCAGAAATATTCTGACCTGCTGTGGACTTCCTGAGTTCTTGGCAACCTGAAAAAAATGCTCTATTATTTTTCCATAGACAAATAGGAGTGAAAGCAAAAAGCTGGCATTTTCTGAGGGGTGTTTCAAGTCTAATGAGGGACAGCTTGAATCTGAAGTGGTTGAAAATCACTGATGTAGCCATCACAGTTGCATCCTAACAGTTTATATTACTATCCTTTGTATAGTATACTATCCTTTATAGTACCAATATAATTGCTGTCTGTTTTAACCTAAACTAATAGACGTAATGCTAAACCTCTTCACATGGATTGTAATCCCCATGGTAACCATCTGAATATCAGGTTTTACATCCCTCAAGGAGAACAAGTAAACATCAAGGCACTTATCTTTATTGGAAAATGGGCCGCTTGGATTGGACCTATGGCATTTCAGTGATTCTTCCCTGGATCAACACATCAAAACAGGACTGGTTAGAAAAGGAGAGTGATAAACTGTCTTCAGATCCAACAAGATTAGACATTCCTAGGCAGAGGGTTTCCATAAATTACCCAGCATGAAGGTATCCCCTATATTGGCTTCACATGCATAGCAGAAAACATGTCGAAACCTCTCCTCAGGAAATGCCTATAAATTTTACTTTCAGGTTCAGATTTTTACAGGGGACTTCCAAGCACAATTACTGGTAATTTTAATAGTGACTTGATATTCACGTTTCTAATTGGGCATACTCAGGGCACGGAGAGTAACAGAACATGATGTGAAAAGAAAATATGCTTAGTTCTGGGGTGTGCAGGTGGTGAGAAAATTCCACCCTGTGATTTCTCCTTGACCAAGGGGAGCTAGAAAATCTAGTATGAATAACTATGAAGCTGGTTCTTCATGGATGGGAGAGACTTAGGGGCTGGAAGGGTGTGAAAAAGAAGTTGCTGCAGTGTGTGCAATGGAGAACGGTATGCTTTGCAAGTGGTTGGGTTTCACTCCCTTAGAGTACAGTCCAACCCTGGTCAGAGAGCAGGGTGGGCAGCTCAATAAGAAGAACTCTCCCCCCATAGAGGTCCAGATGCCAGTGCCCCAGTTCAGCACCAAGGGAGACTGTGATGCCAAAGGATATACTGAGGACCTCCTATGGGCCATACCTCACAGCTTTTCTCTCTCTCCCCTTACAGGTGACAAGGCTCCAGATGTCTTTCCCATGATCTCCTCTTGCAAAGGCTCTCCTACCTCCACCCAGGTTTCTGTGGGCTGTCTTGTCGCGGGCTACTTCCCTGAACCTGTCACAATGCAGTGGAAAAAGGACTCTAGCACCATCTCTACTGACGTCAAGAACTTCCCATCAGCACTGGACCTGAGCAAAGGGCTTTTCACCACAAGTACCCAGCTCACCATCCCAGCTGCCAGTATGAGTTCCCACACATACAGCTGCATTGTAAACCATCCGAAAACCAAAGCCCACATAACCAAGACAATACCAGGTAGGTCCCAGACTGGGTTTTTTGAGTCCTCTTTGTATTGTCTTCTGCACAAAAAGAGCCTGTTCATTAAAATTCCTTTCAAGCCTAAAGGCCCACTAGATAGTCATGGTTAAGGCAGGACAGTCTTTGTAGGTGATATCACCAATATTACATCCAATTTTGACTCTACATTTGTGCATGGACTGATTAGGGGCATCCCATAGTCATCAGGCTAGGGCAGGGCATTTATGTCTTTAGAACCATCAGAAAAGGCTTTAAACACTGATACTGTACTTTCCACTATAAACTTGTTATCAGTACTGTCTGCTAACTGGAAGGTGCCCCTGGCTGGATGCCTAGACAGAGATCTATCATGGAGGGATAGAAGAAGAGATTCCATTGAGGACAGGGAAGAAAGAGACAGAGATATCATGGAGAGACAGATGGATAGATAAATGAAAGGTTAGATCCTGAGAGAGATACCATAGTAAAATGGGGGGAAAATAAGAATGGAAACAGAAGGGGGTCTGCACCATACAGGAATGGTTTGGGGGCTCAGAAGGGGCCACTTTTCCCTTGCAGTCAGTGCTGTCCCGAGGGAAGAGTGGGGTGTGATGTACTTCCAGGGGTGGGGAGAGTGTGGCTCAGTAAAGGAGCACTGTGTTAAAGGTAGAGGAAGGGGCTGGATAATGGGTCACACTCTCTTTCCATCTGATAGGTGCCGGTACTGCCCCCACGGTGCGTGTGCTCCACTCCTCCTGCAGTGTTCCATCAAAGGACAACAACATAGAGCTGGTGTGCCTCATCTCCAACTTCGTCCCCTTGCCTGTGGCTGTGGATTGGCTGGTGGATGGCACCTCGGGACTTGTGACCTTCAGTACCACAACCCCCCGGAAGAATGAGGATGGTAAAACCTACAGCACCACCAGCCAAGCCAACATCACACAGGAGGAGTGGCTGCAGGGGAAGACATACACATGCAAAGTGACCCATTCAGCAACAGCAACCGAAAAGCAGGACCATGCCCGGAGATGCCCAGGTAATTCTAAGCAGGGTCTGACTTAGAGTGGAGACTTCCAGAACCCTAGAGGAAGGGGGAAGACAGGGTGACTTGGGTGGTGGCTCTGAATACCAGGGAGGGAAGAAAGAAGAGATCAAACCAGGAAGCTCACTCAACTCTTCCATTCCCAGTATCAACACAAGCTGCCAGTGACATCCAAGTCTACGTGGTGCCCCCAAGCCCTGGAGACTTGTATGTGAAGCAGAGCCCTGAGTTGATCTGCATGGTCATCAACCTGCCCAGCAAAGTGGCACCAAAGGTGACCTGGACCAAGGACTCTCCAGGTGCCCTGAATGCCAAACCTCTGCAGTGGGTGGAGCAGTCCAATGGCACCTATACTGCTACCCGTGCCCTGCCCATTTTCACCCCAGACTGGGAGAAGAGGCAGAAGTTTACCTGCAAGGTAGAACACCCAGAATTGCCTTCGCCTCTCACCAAAACAATCTCCAAAAAGACAGGTAAGATGGAGAAGAACCCCCCCC
>NW_005843065.1:228813-233033 GCF_000455745.1 Alligator sinensis
CCATACAGAGACTGAATGGTGCCCCCTTTTACTCCCAAATGTCTGGGGCTCCCACTCTTCCATCCTCAAGTGAAGGGGGGACACCCCACCCACTTCCTCCATCCCAAAGTATGTCCCTACAGGCCCACCACTCCATATAGACCCAGCTGCCTGATATGAGCAGCTCACCTGTGTCTCCTCACTCCTTCACCTCTTCCCTTTCCCCAAAGGTAAGCAGAGTGCCCCTGATGTCTACGTCTTTGCCCCCCACCATGACGACCTCAACAAGAAAGAGAATCCTGTCAGCATCACCTGCCTGGTCGAGGGCTTCTACCCTGAGGACATCTCAGTGCAGTGGATGCACAATCAGACCCCCGTGAAGGACAATGCCTATGCCACCACCGCACCCATGAAAGAGACTCCTGGGGATTCACCCTACTTCCTCTACAGCAAGCTGAACATCAACAAGTCCAGCTGGAATAATGGAGACATCTTTACCTGCATGGTCGTCCATGAAGCCCTCCCTATGAAGTTCGTCCAGAAGTCTGTCCAGAAACAACCTGGTAAATGAAGCCAACCCATTGGCATCTGCTCCCCACTGGCCCTCATTCATCATATCCTTGTATAAATAATTTCTGTGCCTGCAACCAAAATATACTCTGGATTAATAAAAAAATACCAGCCTGAGCTCATTCCCCTGGTCTCTTTTTGATGGTGTCTTTGGGGGCTGTTCATGATATTTTCAGGTGTCAGTAATTCCTGCAGTGGAGTATGAGAAGTGCTGAAATGCTCAAATGGTGGAATGTTCATTGTCAAAACCTCAGTGGGTAGGCAGGTGCATATAAGTGCATATACACGAGATGCGTGGATGGATGGAGGGATATAGACATGAATATCTCTTCTAACAGTAAAGATGAGTGAATAAATGCATGCATGTGTATATAGAAAGCAAGGGAGGATGAGTAAATGCATGGTTTAAAAGAAAGATTATTCCAAAATTCAGAGAAATAGATATCCTATTTTAGCACAGAAAGCCAAGAGACAGTGGCTTGTTTAGGCTAGCCAGATGGAAGCCTAGAGGGGATACAAATATCCTCTATAAACACATTCTTGGAGTAAACACCAGGAGAGAAAAGAAGCATTTTCACTAAACCAGACCTGTGTTGGCACATGAAAAAAATGGATGGACACCAAGCAGGCATAAACTAAGGGAAAAATTAGGTTTCCAACCATGAATGAAGTGCTGGACCAGCCTTTCCAATATAAGCATATAGGAAGAAATATGGCAAAGAGTCAATGAAAATATAAGGGTTGATGGATGAGAAGAAACAAAACCAACTGAACCACAATTGTCTTTGGGTTTTCAATGGAGCTAGATAATTTTAAGGAAGGGCCCAGAGGTGAAGTTGTCTGTGACAGCAGAAGAAAGAACTCAGTGAACCAGCTGATGCCTTTCTACACCATGGAAGCAAGGATGGGTATATACATCCATCCCTCTATGCCAATAAAAAAGAAATGGTTGGAGAAGTAGACGGAATGGACACTGCAGAGAAAATAGTTAATTTGGACTGACTACAGGAAGAAAATAAGGTAGACACAGACTTTGGAGGGATGGCTATTTGAACACATGAACACAGTTTTCAGATGGACAGTAAGGTGGACAGAAATACACTTCAGAGGAAAGGACTGACATGTTGCAGAAACAAGGATCGATAGATCCTGTTATGTGTGTTCCACAGTGCATACGCTTCCAGTGCCTAAAGCCCTTAGGTCAGTCCCAGAGAAACAAAGATTGAGAAACAGTCCCCACGCTAAAGACCCCCCAGTCAAAATGGACAGGAGCAGGTGGTAAAGCAAAGGCTCCAAAAAGGGATATGACTTGACCAAAGCCACCCAACTAGTGAGTGGCAGAGCTGTGAACATTAACCAGGGATCCTAAGAGGCCATTCCACTGTCCCTAGCCACCAGGCCTGCCCCCTAGCTGGACAGCACTGAAGGTTCAACAGCTGGATGCCTGGATAGATTGCCATAAAAAGACAAAGATAAATGGGCACAGGATGAAAAGTTGCTGGATGAGACATGAAGATGGAGATACAAGTGTAGATGGACTGATGAGCATGGATGGGTGCACGTGTAGAATAGGGCAATAAATATATGGATGGATGGATAGGAAATATGTCAATAGAAGGAAAAGCATGTGGGTGGCTGGCTGGCTGGCTGGATGGGTGGACAGTTTCTGGGGGTTCTGTAAAGGTGTGCTTCTGAAATCTATATTATTCACCATGAGGATGCTGTACTGGAATCAGCAAACCCATCCCAGAGACCAGTAGATAGCCCTATGAGACAGTGCTTGGGCAAAGAGGGTAACTCACATACATTTCAGGGCCTTGGTCCTGCCTTTCCTCACTGAACCTACCCTTACTGAGGAAAAGAGTTACAGATATTGCATGCCTGTTTTGAGGGGATTCAGAGAATCTCCACCCATCCATCCATCCATCCATCCATCTCTATATATCTTCCTCCTATGATCCAGCCCTCTATATGCCCTCCCTTCAGTATATTTGCTGTCCGTCCATCCATCCATCCACCCATCACACTTGCTTCTATCAGTGTATTTGTCATGCATCCATTGATGTTTTTCCCATCCATCAGCACTCATATGCTCATTCACACTTTGCCATATTTGTACAAACTTAGACACTTACAGAAATGGACATAGAGATCCACACAAATTATTTCCTGTCTTTTTAGCTCAGATGAGGGCTCTTTCACCACCACAGCAGCATCCAGCACTTCCCAGACTCCAGTGCAATTAGCCTCCCAGTGAGTCATGAACAGATTTTTTCTCCCATCACCCACAAAGAGCCAAGGCACAGAAAGACATGGCAATGATGCAAGGTCACACAGCAAGGTAGTGGTAGAGATGGGAATTGATCCCAGGTCCTGTGTACCTGCATGCAGTAAATTCACCCCCAGGTTGTTCTATGGAGGACAGTCCAAACAGCCCATCTACTTAGCTTGCGGCCTCTTAGTGCTGAAAGAAGAGGTTTCATAGGGGAGCAGGGGCAGCTCAGGGGGAAGCTCAGAATTTATGCAAAACCATGCTTGGCTGCAATGACCTGGGGCCATGAGTGACATGGTAGATATCAGGGAGTGCCAGACACATCCTGACCACTACAGAAAGAAGGTGGAAATAAATGGATGGACAGAGAGGATTTTGCCTGAAGAGAAATGTGTGTAGGGGTGGATGGAGAGACAGACATAGACATCAGGAAGCAAGGGGTGGAGGGCAGTAGGTGACATGGTGTTGGACATTCAAATTAATCCTTCTCTGGAAGGGTTATTGTCATGGCAGACTGGTCAGTGATAACATCTCTTTCTGCCCCCTCACAGAGGTGTTTGTGCAAGTGGACATGTGCAGTTATGATAAAGATGAGGAAATGGAGGGACTCTGGGCCACCATCTCTGTCTTCATCACCCTCTTCCTCCTGAGTGTGTGCTACAGTGCCACAGTGACCCTATTCAAGGTGAGACAAACTTGGTGGGTGGGTGGGAGGGTGACCAGATGGAGAGAAGACTGAACCAATGCACAAATGACTCAATGAATGAACAAACAAATGAGACTTACGTAAGAGAAAAGATTGAATGACTAGTGTTCTGCATTTTCAGTTTTTATTTATTTATTTTTTTTAATCCAGGAATTCTTTGGCGTTTATCTTTCAAACGTAAAAAACAGGATGAAATTGGGATTAAAGGAAGAACAGGGAGAAACGGTTTAAATTGGGGAAAACAATAATACATTCCCATGGCAGGGAGGGAGGGAGGGAGTAAGGCTGGGACTAGGGAAGGGGGAGGGGCGCAGCACAGCCCATTGGCCAGTCCTGGGGCTGCAGCAAAGAGCAAAGTCTGGGGGACTGTCAGTGGTGTGGGGCAGGCAGGCATAGCTCTTGCTGCTACGTGCACCCTGGGAGGGCTTCAGGCTGGGGGGGTGAACTGGGCTCTTCCTGGGGGGCATGTGCCCCCAGATCTCTTCACGGGATGAGAGCCGGCTGACATCTGTCCCAAGCACCAGCAAGAGCCTAGTGCTGTCACCAGCCTCAGCCTGCAATGGCAGCCTGCTCTCACCCGGTGCACAGATCCAGGGCCACACACTCCCCAGGAAAAGCCCAGCACAGCCCCCAAGCCCACAGCCATCCTGGGGTGCACATAGCAGCAAGAGCCACCCCCCCCCCACCCTACAC
>NW_005843065.1:233200-236370 GCF_000455745.1 Alligator sinensis
CCCCCCCCCCCCCCTGCCACTGCTGCGCTGCACCATGCCCCAAACCCCCAGAGGCTCTGCTTGTCCCTAATCTCCCCAGCCCCTGGGCTGTGCTGTGCCATGGTGCTGCCAGCTGGCATCAGCTGCTCCCAGGGCCACTGAAGCAGGGGCTGGGGCAAGTGGGAACAAGCAAAGCTCTGAGGTGAGGGGCATGGCGCAGCTTGTCCCCACTCATCCTAGCCCCAGCTGCAGCAGCCTGCCTCTGGGCTGCCCTGGCATTTGGGGGGAAGGGGCAGTGGCATGTGGCCGGACACAGGGGGCGGGACCTGATCCTGGCACCAGAACCAGCACTGGCACATCCTGCCCCGCCCCACCCATGGTCAAAGCCAGGAGCCCCACACCCCTAGGCTCCAGCCCCCCCGGACCCATGTGGAGCGGCTGGGTGCAGCATCCACCACGGGGAGTGGAGCCAGGCTCTCCTGCCTCCCCCCACAGTGCGGCTGCAGCTCCCAGTGCCCAGGGCAGGGCCACAGCTGGAGCCGCTAGGGTGCAGCTGGGACACACCTGCCCTGGGAGCAATTCATGTGTTCCCTCCCACCCTGAGCCAGGAGCCCCGCACCCCCAGGCAGCAGCTCCAGCCATCCTCCCTGACACCCGCATTGCGACCACCATCCCTCCTCCCCCCCCCGTTCCCCCACCCCGGTCCGGCCAGAAACCTGTGAACTGAAAAACAAGTGTAAATCAGTAAAAACTGAATAACTTCAATTTTAAAATCCAGTAATTTATTGGTGAAGATAGAGAAAAAATGAAAATGCGGAACACTATGAATGAAACACAGGCGGTCCTTCGACTTATGACACAATTGGTTCCTGAAAACCGCCTCTTAAGTTGAAATATTGTAACTCGGAACCAATTTTCTCATAAGAAACAATGTTATAAATGGAGGGATTGGTTCCTGAACCAAGGCCCGATACCCTATTTTCACCAAAAATACCCCAGAATTTTGTACTCGATCAATGATAGATGAGTCATATAGCTACATTAATGTATTTATATTGTAAATAGCAATCACATTGATTTGGAAGGACTTCTTTGAGGTGACTTTGCTGGACTTTTTGAAGGGGTCTTGGCTGGAGTCTTCTCAGGAGTCTTGGCTGCAGGTTTTTCTGGAGTCTTGGCTGCTTTCTTCATGAAAGTGTCCAAGGAAGTTTGGACAGATGTTCTCCAGGGAGATGAGCAATGCAGCGAACTTGTTCGCTGGCATGCTGTCATATGGGATCAAGCGTTGTAAAGCTGAAACTGATGTCATCAAGTTGAAACAGGGTGTCAATTTATAAATGTTGTAAGTGTGAAACATTGTAACTCGAAACGTTTCCAGTCAAGGAGTGCCTGTAATGTGAAAGGATGAAGGTGGAAAGATTGAACAAATTAAAAGAGGGGAGAGAGGAAAGAATGAACAAGCAAATGAATGAATAAGAGAAATGCACAAAGCACTAGTGGGATGTTAGGTGTGGTAGCACTGCCCCTCACACCCTGCCACTCATGCCCTCTGTTGCTTCCTGCAGGTGAAGTGGCTCTTCTCCACTGTGGTGCAGCTCAAGCAAGCAAACGGCTCCGAGTACAAGAATGTGATCCAGCGTGTGGTGTAGGGAGCTGATCCCTTCTCCTTGACTGATAATGAGGAAGCAGAAGTGCCAGCATTTCTGGAAACACCCCTGAGCCCCACTGTCCTCCTCCCCTACCTCTGGCAGCCTGTCTACTCACTGGTGGGGGAAAGGAGTTCACATTATGGTCATTCAGCCACAGGGTGTCCTGCCAGGTTTGAGAGCAGCCAGCTCATGTCATTCATAAAACCAGTGCCCCTTAAAAGCAAAGAGTACTGTATCCCTTTCTCCTGAGCCACTCAGCCCCCACCCCCCAAATACAAGCCAATGAGCTCTCTTTCAGGTACTTTCTATATTGCTTATTGAAGCTCTTGCTGTTTTTCTTGGTGGTTTTCAGTATTTGCACTGAATAACAATAAACACACATTCATTCTGGCCTGTGTGTGAACCCCTGGCTCTGCCTTTGATCTACAGGGACTTTTGGAGTCTTTATGGGACAGTACTTTTGGTGTAGGGGGTGCTTCTGGTTAAGGGATGGAGACTGTGGGGGTCTCTTTGTGTTGGTTCCAATGAAAGTCATGACACAAAGGCAGAAACCCAGAATCTCAAGATCTCTTCCTCATGCTCTTATGCTGGAAACAAAGCCCATGTGATGAGTTCCTGGATTCAGAAATACCCTTGATTCCATAGAAAGGTCTGCATAGTATTATAGATGAAGGGAGGTATGTCCTGCGCTGGACAAAAGGTGATATGAACTGGTATGGGTGATCTATAGAAAAGGAAGCTGAAACATGGATCCAGGAGTGTGAATATGGACTGATAGATCAATGCAGAGGTATGTGGGGTCAGATGGGGTAGACGTGATGTGCTGGAAGCATGCTATATTCAAGGACCTTTGTATTGACCGAAATACACGTTACGTGCATCATTATGGAATGGCTAGGGATTGTATCCTAAGTTCCCTGCCTGAATGCACACATTTTCCTTTGGTTACCTCTATTATCCCCTTTTCACCAATGTGCCAGTAGTAACCTAGTGGAATGGCTAAGTCTGTGGACATTTCACACCCTGGGATAATACCAAACAAGGATTGACCTGTCCAAAGGAAGACCTGCAAAATACATGAGACACTGATGGACTTTAGGGAGATGTCACTTGTTTTTGACCAAATAATTGGCATGGGAAAAAGAGCAGAGAAACCCGATGAGTGAGGCTGAAGACCTTGAGTCATCTCTGGGTCTTCAGGTAGAATATGGAATGCTTGTTTTACTATCTGTTTTCTCCGAAATACTTTTGATAAGTGTTTTATGAGAGACTTGGTTCCTCGTTGCATGGCTCTCTCATTGTCAGGACAGGGCAGAACTGCAGATACCACTGACCACTGGCTCTGCCTGGTGAAAGAACCTTCCAGAACCTTCAAGAGACCAAGACGACCCAGCTGACTCCATCCATAAAGGTCATAAAATTATGTGCCCCTCTTCAGCCTGCAAGAGCTGTAGAATAGGCTGGATGCCCAAGGTGGAAGTGTGGGATGGGGGGGCTCCAGTAGACCCCTGAAAGAACTGAGGTATGAAGATGTTGGAGGGG
>NW_005843065.1:236401-239738 GCF_000455745.1 Alligator sinensis
GTAGATAGATATATAAAAGACAGAGTTATAATTAGAAGTAGATAGGATAGATGGATGTTTTGTATAGTGTATAATGAGAGGCTGAGACTCTGTTAGAACCACAAAGAGCATCTTTCACTCCTGAAAGGCAGTGACTTGGTTTTTTCCATTCATTGTATTTTGGTAAACACACAAATTCTTCGCAACTCCTGAACATCAAGCCACAGGGGAAGTAGACAGTTTTTGTTTTCTTTTCTTTTTTACTGTGCAAAAAATTGACTCGATGCCAGCTGAGGGCACTAGAGAACTAAACACACATATTCATGCACAGTAGAAAGCCAAATCTCTATGGTTTTTTGTGATGACTACAAAGCTCCGTTCAAACTTCACCATGAAAAGCCCCATGAGTACAGACAGATGCCTGCTGCTTTCCCAGCTTTGGGTTCTGAACACTGGAAAATACCATCAGCAGCTACAGCCATGTAGAAGCTGCCAAGGACCTTGCTTTCATTTGTCAAGCTGTAGGAAAGAAGGAAAGAGGCAGAGGCAGGATGAAGATGGATGGACAGAATGAAGAGGAACAACTGGCATTATCCTTCTCCTTCAAAGCTTAGAACCCAGCCAGTACCACTCCTGAGACACAGAAAGCAGAAGGCTGAGTCTGTTGCCTTTATTCACTGTGCTACTTCATGTGTAGCACTCCATGCTGGAATTTGTATAGCTTATATGTGGAGGTGGGACTGCTGACACCATGCAGTGCAACCTCTAGCATAACATGGGCAAGAGATCCCTGCCTGGTCCATCCCCACATTCAACCTAGATGTGCCATGAGGGTTTGAATGTTTCTTCAAGAAACACTCCCGGCTTGGTCATTGTTGTCTTATGATGGGTTCGACCACAGAGAGAGCGATCACACTAGACGTGGCTACTCAGCCAGAAGCTGATAGGACAGCTTGGGTTTAGAGCACATCTTCTAGCCCCCTTCCTCTATAGGGTGAGCAGAGAGGATCCTGGATAGGACTGCTCAGCCACAGTAGCAGCTGCTGAATTGGACCCCTGTCTCAATCCAGGTGCAAGATAACCATCAGACTACTGCTGTCTTCATGCAGATTCATAGCTGGAAACTGCCGGATTCACTGGTCCTGTCTCTGTTTCCACTGGTCCATCACTGCAAGGTTTTTGAAGGTTGGTACAGGACAGCATGCTGTTTCCTGTGATAGAAGCCTGCACATGACTGTTTAATTTGCAGAAGCTGGTGCACAGAAACAACCACCATGTGATCTTAACAACATGGAGATCTGGACCCAGTGGCAAGGGAGAACCTAGATGAAAGGAGACCTCCATCTTGCTGCAGCCTTCTTCTGTCTTTACAGTCATTGAGATCCTGACATTTTCTGCTGCTGGTTTGCCATTCAGCACTTGGGGTTTATCTGGAACCTCCCTTCAGGCCTCTTTGCCACAGGTGACCCTGCCAGAACAGTGAGATTTTGAAGAAAAAAAAAAGCTTTGAGGATCACTGGGATATGCAAGTTTCTCCACACCTACAAGGTCTTGGTCCACAGAGAGTTGTAATGCAGTAGAGCTGAAAGGGACCTCCAAAGGTCCTCTAGTCCAACCCTTGCCTGAGGGAAGATCATCCCTATTCAAACAGTTCTAAAGCATCTTGCCTTCAAGGCAGAGAAGAGAGAGTGGAGGAAGGAAAAGGAGAGGAATCCCAGCTAGGGCCCACTCTCCTCTATGGAAATACCTGCAACTTCTGTGGACAGATCTGTGACTCAAGGATTGGACTCTGAAGTCACCCCAAGAGCCATAATGAGCCATGATCATACTTGAATTGAGGGACTGCAAATGACAACAATGATAATGTCTCTACAATTCAGTGATTGTACTGGTGGCTTTACGGTCTTGGCAACAGGGCTCTGCATGTGGGTTGGGACACCCAGGTTCTTTCCCAGCTCTTCTACAGACCTGCTGCAACATCAGGCAGGTCATTTCCACTCCCCCTCCCTCACTCCACCCCGCCCCGCCGCCCATTCTCCTTCCACCCCTTTGTCTATTTAGATCATGACCTACATAATTACATAATCAAGGATTCCCGTGTTACATGAGTGTGCAGCTTCTCACACACTAGATCCCAAACTCAGTTGAGATCTCTGTACATTACCCCGAATCACATAATAATGGGAATTACTACACACCTGAAATCAGAGCTGAGACCTCCCAGGACTCGTTTCACACCAGGAGCTGAAAGACTGAGTGAACAAGTCACTGGATATGGCCTCAGGACACCCGAGTTTAATTTTGACTCTGCTGTTGTCTTCTTTCAAGCTTAATCAACTGCTTCCTCTCTCTGCTCTCCCTCCCATCCCTGGACAGCTTTGATTGCAACTCATTCCATGGGAATTAACGACTCTAATATACAGGCAGTCCTCGACTTGAAACATTTCAAGTTACAACGTTTCGTACTTACACCATTTATAAATTGACACCCTGTTTCAACTTGATGATGTCAGTTTGGACTTTACAATGCTTGATCCAATGCAACACCATGCCACTGAACAAGCTTGTTGCATCGCTCATCTCCCTGGAGAACATCAGTCCAAACTTGGACACTTCCTTGAAGAAAGCAGCCAAGACTCCAGAAAAACCTGCAGCCAAGACTCCTGAGAAGACTCCAGCCAAGAACCCTTCAAAAAGTCCAGCAAAGTCACCTCAGAGAAGTCCTTCCAAATCAATATGATTGCTATTTACAATATAAATTTGTTATTTTAGCCATATTATTCATCTATAATTGATCGAGTACAAAATTCTGGGGTATTTTTGGTGAAAATAGGGTATCGGGCCTTGGTTCAGGAACCAATCCCCCATTTATAACATTGTTTCTTATGAGAAAATTGGTTCCGAGTTACAACATTTCCACTTAAGACACAGTTTTCAGAAACCAATTGTGTCGTAAGTCCGAGGACTGCCTGTACACATAATGAGGTCCCAAATTCAATTGGATGTCTGTAATGCACCTAATGTGGGGCTGTTCAAACTCATGACTGTCCTCGGCCGGAGGGGATGGATGCCTACAAATATAGAGAAGTGAACTCAGTGACCCAGGAGGCCTCCTCCCAGCCCTCAGTTCTTCTAAATAAAAGAAAATTTATCCTGAGTTCATATGGTACTAAGAGGAAAGGAGCTCTGGACCCTGGTTGTGTCTGCTATAAAAGTAATACAAAAATATCATATATTCTCACATACAACAGATTGACAAGGTTCTTTCGGTAAATCTGATATCTTTTATTAGACCAACTCAAATAGTTGGAAACATTCTTCGTTGCAAGCTGTGACAGGGGGCCTCCCGGGGCCGAGC
>NW_005843065.1:239810-251859 GCF_000455745.1 Alligator sinensis
CCGCCCGCTTATCTCGCCCGCCACGCCTTTGATGATAATTGATTCATATTAAGATGGTAATCAAGCGGGAGGCTGCCCATTGTAGTGCCCCGATGCCAGGGGGCGCTCTGCGGCTCCGTCCTCCCCTAATACCGCAGTCCAAGCCTCGCAGATGGCATCTCGGTGTTAACACTATCACCGGCCCCACACTGGGCCCCAGAATCATCCTCCACGACCCCACTATGATCTCTCCTAATCAGGCAGCCTCTCCACCTTCATCCGGCTACCTAGCCCCCCCCAAGCCTTGTTCCCCTCTCAGGTGTGGTCCCCCTGGGACCTTCGGCTACCTGGCCCTGGCCCACCTCCAGGCCAGTCGGGACCCCAGGCCCCCGGCTCTTGGGCGTCCCTCACGGTGGGCTCCCGGCCCTTTCGACTACCATAGTCCTGGCCCCAGCATGGGCCAGTCGAGGGTACTCTCCCCTTCGGGCTGGGTCTCTCTAGCCACTCACTCTGTCACTGGGCCTCACCGTGCCACTACTCCCCATCCTCTCGGGGGCAACCGCAGCACCACGCCCACATCACTCCCACTCTCGGGGTCCACCCTCTGTGGGCCCCTCCAACATAGGGTTACCCACCTGGTGGTGGTGGGAGCTAGGGGTTAAGGCACCCCAACCCGCCTTTCACCGGGCTAGTAACTGGCCTGGCATTTCCTGGGGGCTCCCGCACCACTGAGAGCCCCACCAGACCACCCACTCCCAGCAGGGTGCAGTTTCAGGTCATGCCCAGGACCCTCCTTGCAGCTCCCCCTTACCTCCGGGTCATTCACAGCAGCCCTTCAGCCAGTCAATGTTGCTGCCTGGCCTCCTGCAGCTAAACTGCACTGTTTATATAGGCAGCCTAGGCCTCAAAATGGCTGCCCTAATCAGGCACCTGGAGGCTGCCAGCTCCAGGCCCTTAAAGTGGCAGAGACACCCTGTGCTCTGCCACACAAGCTTTTGAGTATAAATACACTTCATCAGGTTGAGGAAGCATCTGCAGTTGGTGTGTGCTCATCTTGGATGGAATGAATGGTAAAGAAGCCAGGGGCTTGTATGCATGCAAGAAAGCCAGTCAGCGAAGATGTAAATTAAGGAGTCAGTGAGCGACAATGCCTGTCACATACAAGAGGCACTTTTCCCCGAAAACAAGCTGCTGAAATTGGAGTGCATGTTATATGTGAGAAATATGGTAAAAGCAGTTTCTGCTGCTTGCCAGGAAGAAGCAACAGTAAAATCTGCAGTTATTTACAGGGAGCAGAAAAGTGAACAGGTTGGATTCCCTTGCTGCTGCTACTCTGTTAATTGCTACAAGGAATGATCTTTTCTTTATATTCATTCTGCCCTTCAAAACTAAGAAGTGAATTTTATTCTAAAATCTGATTGTAGGCAAAAAATATGGTACTTTATACATTCACATACCACACTCATCCATTTCCATAGAAAATTGGCAATCAAAATCTGGGGTGCAGATGATTCTGAACAGTTTTGTCAAAAGGAAAGATCTTTTTTTCTTCATTCTGCTTTCCCAAAATAAGGCGTGTGTCATTCTTGTGGAGGGATCATGTGGTATGCAAATAAATATGGTAAGATACAAATTAGAAAATTAAATCAAGGTAGAAATCTGAGACAAGGAAGGAAGGGAAAAAAGAAAGACTTTTTTAGGCTTTTATTATAAAAACATTTTTAAAAAGATAAAAGCGCATAATTCTACAAGGGGCAGGGCATGAAACCATTCATCAGTCAGTTACATCATAATCAAATATTGAAACTCCTCCTTTCCTATAGGCCATTCATGTGGCCACACTTTAGGACCAGCTGGATATCTTCTACTATACGGAGTGCCCCTTCAATGGTCCATCATAGCACAAACATGTCTATGCTATGTTGCAAAGTATCCAAACTAAAAAAAGATGGATGTGTACTAGACCATGACCTGGAAAATGTGGAGGGCATTGTCAGAGCCAACCCTGGACAGTTGATTCCTGTGGCTCTTTGGGGTCAGCTGGCCAGCAAGAGTTTGACCACATAGATCACTAGAACGATGGTCTCACTCTGCAGCAGAGGAAATTTAGGTTGGAGTTTAAGAGGAACTTTCTGACCATGAGGATGGTCAAGCATCGGAAGAAGCTGCTCAGAGAAGTTTTGGAATCTCTAATCTTGGATGTTTTCAAGAGCAAGTACACAGACACATGGCTGGGATGGTTTAGTCAGGGGTGATCCAAACTTGAACAGGGGCCTGGACTAGATGACCTTGCGAGGTCCCTTCCAGTTCTACTTGCCTATTATCCTATGATCACACTTTTCTCAGCCAACCAGAGAAAATAGATGTTGTCTCAAACCAGTTCAAGTCCAATGTGCTGAAGAGGTTGCTGGGGCAACAAGGACAGGCCAGAGCCAGGAGCAGTCAGAGAAGGCATGGAAGTGCTCTTCCATTCAAAAAGGGCAGACTGCTAATGCTGATGGTCCAAATGTGTTGGCTGTGTGGAAAAGTGAATGAGATGCAAAGAAAGAATGAACTAAATGAAAAAATGAGTGGGGGGTGGGGAAGGAAGGATGGATAAGACTACTGTAAAAGGTGACCACTCCAACCAAAGGCAAAATATGATTTGGATTTTATCCAGTGATTTACATTAGGATCATAGGTAAGTAGGGCTAGAAGGGACCTCATGAGGTCACCTAATCTAGTCCCCTGCTCACAGCAGGATCATCCTTGACAATGGGCTTTAACAAAGAGGAATGGATCATGGTGAGAGGGTCTAAAGGTCCTTCAGCCCCATCAGAGTCTCCAGAAAGAATTAGGTGGCTGCTTTATCTGCTTTATCTGAAGCACACATGTTCTGACTGAGTTAAGAGCTATGACTGATGAGCACTGGTTGCAGTGGCATAATGAGCAGTGAATAAGGAGCCAGGAACCCTAGGCACTGACAAAGTGGGACACAGGAACAGAGGCAAGGGAGAACTCAAGACATTGGCAACTATGGCCTCTGGTAGTTTGGAGCGGGCAGAAGTGGCTAGGATCTGGCAGGCATGGGAGCTTGAGGCTCTGGGACAGTGGGGAGAATGTGGTAGAGGGAGCCTGCAGCTAGGGGGTTGATCCTGACACCAAATTAGATATTAATCTCATTGCTCAGCATAGCTGTCAATGGCATGCTTGAGCCCGCTGCCTGAAGCTCATGGTCATTGGGTCCTAGTCACTTTATGCCACTCTGTGCCAATCAGAGACCATAGCTGCTGGATCCTGGAGCCCCCAGTACATCTCTACTGCCCAGGGCACCAAAAATACTGGCTATACCTCTGGCTGATTGGTCACTATGTGGTGATCTCAGCAAATTACAGAGGCCCAACCCAATCCAATCCCAGCTGGAGACAGTGAAAAGGGCACAAACACCCTCTGCTTTTGTATAGGGCTTAGCAAGGTGCTATCTGGGGGGCACAAGGATTGAGCTTAAACTCTGCCTTATGTTTCTCCACCTGGGCACAGAACAATAGACTCTACCTTTCTGGGTATTAGTTCTGCATATCACACAAACTCCAGCACCCAAGACCATTGTAGACATTTCTCATGTTGTCCAGAAAGCAAGGAGACAGAAGAAGAATGAAGGTGAATATATGGGATGAAGAGGAGCCATAAGCACCATCCACTTCCTTCAAAGCATGGAGTCCAGCAGTTACTGCACCTGGGAGATGCAAGCAGAGGGGTGAGTCTGCTGCTGTTGTACCCTGTGGAGGGTCATGTGCAACTTACTATGCTGGGGTTTCCATAACTAATACACCAGGAAGGGATGGTCAACACCATCTGGCACAGTCCAGGGTGGGGAACATCACCCAAGCATCTCAGCATCTAGTCTCAGCCTCAGTGTGGCTCTGAATCAATCCCCACCACTCCCCCAACATCCCATGCTTCTGGGCTTTGTTGGTTGCCACATGGGACTGAGAAGGAATTTCTTCCCCTCCTAGTACAGTCATTGGACAGCTAGGGAGGAGGGGGAGAGCATTGCCTTCTCAGACGCATTGGGTGTTGACTGCAGCCAAGGCTGGGGATTTTAACAATGGTATGCCAATGCTTCTATTGGAAATAAAAACAGAGGTTCCTGGTTTAGGGGGTCTTGCTCCTCCACTCGGGTTCAAAACAGTTCCCACATTTGGGATCGGGAATGAATTTAATGCTATGGTTGGATAGGTATAGACTTGGGGGGTGGGGGCTGTCTCCCTTGTTGTGGGGGATATGGCCCACTTCCTTAGATATCTTGAGTTCATTTTAACAGGTAAAGCCCTGTCCCCCTGCTTTACCTGAAGCCACTTAGGGTGTTCTTGGTGCCTTTGGGCATTGGGCATGACAGGGTTCACTTGTGTAGTTCACTTGTGTAGACAAGGATCTACCTACTAGGATGGTCTGTGTGGGATGATCCTGCGTGGAGAAGGGGGTTGGACTGGATGTGGACTCCCAAGGTCCCTGCCAGCACTACTTTCCTTTGATTCTGGAAATTATGATAGGAGCTCCATAGAGCATGAACAAGGCTCTGCCATTCCCCTGTATTGAGCTGTAGCCTGGATAGCCCTTTTTTTTTATTTCTCCAAAGGTCACTTCCTTAGGTGGGCAGGTTGCTGGCCTATTGCTGTAATCCTAACCTGGGTGACCAGTGGCTCCAGAAGTGCCAAGTACATGGGTACCCAAGAGCCCTGACCCCTCTGTAAGAGGGCTGTCATCTGACATCCGTAAAACCTTCCACATGTCGATCATTGCAGAGCCCTCCCCCCACCTCCCTCCCCCCCCCGGCCAAAAATAAAACTTGGCACCTGTGAGTGGACTCCTCCATCTTCTGTTCCCCACCCTTCAGCCTGACATCTGGGCCCCTGCTGCACCGTTTGCTTTCCCATTTCCATTGCCTTCCCCAACTTGCACTTTTGCAAGGCCCAAAGCTTCCCTCCAAAGAGCAGGGGGCTTTGCTCACCCAGGCCAAAACAGCCCCACACAACCTGCAAGAAAGAATCTCTCTATCCCCTGCCCTTTACCCCATATGTTTTGGGCATCCCTAACTCAGCATTCAGCGAATCTCCCAGGGTCTCTGGGACACAGGAATCTTCCCACCACAACAGGGCAGAGTCCCAAGGGAAGACTCAGTCATCATATCCACAGATTATTCCAGTTTCCATGCATGGGTCCATGATCTGGCCATGGAAACAGCCTCCCAGGCCAGTACAGGAGTCATCCCATTTTTACAGTCTGCAGAGGGAGGCTAAGGGGTGTGAGAATGTGCCTAAGTCTGAAAGAAAGGCCTGGGCTGGATGGACAGCTTCAGAGGGCTAAAGATAAGCCTGAGTGAAAGATCACCCTGGGAGAAGCCCAGCTAGGACTGGGTTAGCCTCTGTGAAGACCAAATCCCAGGAGGCCCAATAACGGACCAGGCAGTGTCAAGGTGCAGGGATGCTATAGAGAGGAGGGAAGAGGCTTCTTCTGAGTCCCCTCAGTACCCTGTCCAGGTGGTGGCACTTCATCCCAGGGAAGAAAGCCTCCAATGACCTGATCACCACGGAAACAACAAGGTATGGCAGGAGAGGTAGGTGGAAATGTCAGACACCAAAGCTGAGGAGTGTTCTTCCACTTGAGGAACACTGATCCATGCTCATGCTGCTGCTGGCTATTGATCACTAATTGCTGATGACAAAGGACAGGCTCCAGATAGCTTGTCAGTGATGATAGGCTCTAAGTTTATATTAATAATTGAATATCCATAACCATTTTATATCATTTTCTGACTGACATTAATGCTGTTAAAAATTCAATTGTTTCTTTTTTTAGTACCAGTAATGATAAGTCATTATGATGTCATAAATAGTTGCTGATTGTAATGGGTTTCTCCTGGATTGCATCTTATTGGTCATTGGCTTAGGATAAAATTTTCCTCCCTATGTCTTAAGAGACTATGTTCATAGATTCATAGATGTTAGGGTCAGAAGGGACCTCAATAGGTCATCTCAGAGGGTTTATATCCTATAAATAGTTATGTGATCATGAATGCGGCTCCCAATATTACCTTAAACAATATTGCAGCAACACTGAGGCAGAGGCTGAGCAGAAAGAGGACAATGAAGGTGAGTGCTGTCCTGTGGTTTTCAGGTTCTTCCTCTCCTCCTTCAACATCATCCCCTGGGTCCAACACCACAAAGACAAGATCTGGGGACAAGACAAGTATCCAGTTAGAGAGACCTCTTCTCTAACCCTATGTGGGTGTTCATGCCAACAGGGTTTAGAGCGTGTGAAGGGAGGCCCACTCTGTCACCCTACAACAGATGGGCATTGCCTGTCAGGTTTGAGAGACAGGGGCACAGGGAGGTGTCTGTATAAGATTGTACAGACACCTCAGCCAGCTGCTTGACAAGCCCCTCCCAATACAAGCTACCCCTACCCCAACCCAGCAAAGTATCGGAAAAGGAACTGAGCTGAGAGAAACCAGTGTGTCACTCAATGGAGCCACGAGTACCCACCAAATGGCAGCAATTTCCCAGTCACTGACATCCTGGGTCACACTGGGACCAATTCCCTAGGGCACCTATACACATGATGGACCACTACTCCAACACATGCTAATTAGCATGTGTTGGAGTAGACTCAGTTAATCAAGTCTGCTGGAGTGTGCTAATTAATGCACTCCAGCAGCCTCTGCCTCACATGTATTCAGCATCCCCACATTTCAAAATGGCAGTGGGGGCAGTTTAACTAAAGCTCTTTGAATGAGCTTTAGTTAAAACACCCCTGCCACCATTTTGAATCATGGGACACTGAATACACATGATGCTGTGGCTCTGTGCCCAGGTGGAGCTGCTCTAATTAAAGCACATATCCCACCCCCAACCTCTACGCCAGAGCACATGTAGAGACACCCCTAGTGTCAAGCAGGGATCCAGTGTCTCTAGCGGTCCTCATATTTGTGACCTCAGCTCCTTATCCCAGGAAACATGGCCTGAGATCACCAAAAATTAATCTCACACAAACGGCAGCGCTGATTGCATGAAATGGGCACTATATGTGAGGCACCTCCCAGGACACATCATATTTCTGAACTCAGTTGAGTCCTCCATACAATACCATAGTACACATTATAATGGGATCACTGGAACCCACAACCTCCATTGCCCAAAACCAAACCCCAGCCCACCCATAATATGCCCACAAATTGTTAGAGAGAAAGTTCAGGCTGGACATCAGGAGCCATTACATTACAGTTAGGGCTACCAGGCTCTGCAATGGGATCCCAAGGGAGGTGGTGCTCAAGAGGAGGCTGGTGCTCAAGAGGAGGCTGGATAGATATTTGGCTGGGGTAATATGACCCATTCCTGCCCGGGGCAGGGGGTCGGACCTGATGATCTGCTTAGGTCCCTTCTGACCCTAAGCACTATGATACTGCAATAAACCCTTCCTAAAGGGTAAAAAACATCAATCCCTCCAATTACTGGCTTCCCTAACAAGCCCTGTGTTCTCATAAAACTTAGAACTGATGTGAAAATGCCCCCAATTGTGTCATGCTGGAGACTGCTCCACCCTCATCAGTTGGAAATTACTTCAGTAACTGCATTAAACAAGAATCCCAAAGAAAGAAAAACCTCCCATGGCCAGACCCCCACTTCCCCAGATCATTCAAAGAAGGCAAATGTGACTGTGGAATATATCAGGCCAGTTACTGAGATAGGGAAGTAAAGAAGCAGCAGGGGGAGTTATTTAAGCTAAGGAGCAAAGTTGGCTCAAGGAAAAATGTGCCTAATCTTATCACTAAGGCTTGAAATTGAGAAGAAAGTGTCTAAGAAGAAATTTTCACATCAGATTCTGGAAGAGCCTTTCAACTGGATTAGTGAGGACAGATAGAATACCTGTTTCTAAGACCAAGAATGGTCATAGATGCCTCCCATAGCAGAGATCTGAACCCAACAGCCAGCAAGATCCCCTTGAGTCCTGCCTTGCATGCTGCCATTTGTCCAGAAAGGGTTTGTACCTACTGAACCAAGACTTACCCTTGTCTCTGACCCATCACTCACAATACAGTTCAGTGCAAGCCACTTTTCCTTGCTACCAACCCAGGCTGCACTGGGAATAAGTTCCCTAGAGCCAAAAGACTCCACAGCCCATGAACCCATGAGCTACCCATGTATCCTGTGGTCTGGGTGTCCCCCTCATTGGGCAAATGTCATAGGCCCCATCCACTGTGTGCACACATGCTATCAGACTTCCAGCTGAAATGGGAGAAGGGAGCTTGCAAATACAACTCAGAGGGCAGCGAAAATGGGGAAAAGTGGTGCAGCTGCCCTGCCACTGGAGCAGGATTTGAGTGATCTCATTTCTGGTCTTTCCTCTGGTGCTAACATGCTTACACCAAGATTAAAAGGCCAGAAGAAGATTTGGTGCTCACCTCAACTGCACTACTTCATCACACAAGCTTAAGCACTTTGCCCAACTATTGAGCCCTCTTTCTGAGCTAGAGAATTGCTTCTAGAAACATCTGTTCAGTCCTGATGGCAAAACTTCAGGTGATGGAGAGTCCACAACTACTGTAATTAGTTTCATTGTTAATGTCCCTCACTGTACCTTATTCCTAACGGGAACTATTCCAGCTGCAGCTCCCATATATTGGATCCTCTTCTGCCTTTAGCTGCTAGATTAAAGCATCCTCTACTCAGGAACCAGCTGAGTCATCTCCTGGATTAATTGAATATAAGGAACTCTGTGACCCCCATGGAATAAGGAATATTCTCTGACTTTGAAATTCCCATGGGTTTGGGATTAAACCATTTATTCATCTTGGTAGTTCCTACTTTAGCTGAAAATAAACAGAGGTTAGGCAAACATGTCCTTTTGATTGCTTTCATGAATCCACTCATGGTCTTTCTGGACCTCAGTTCTCCCACTGGTGAAGAGGGTGAGGACAAACATTTTTCTTTTATTAATTTCATTTACTAAGATTCCTAGTGCCATAAAAGAGTGGGCAAGTCCCAAAAACTGACATGACTTCTGACTGCCAGGAGCCCTGATCAGGCAAGCCATCCTGGGCCAAGTACCTAAGTAGCCACACCTGCATTGAGTCACCAGCTAATGAACTCTGTCCCAGTTTAGGGACACTGAGCATCCTGACTGGCTACCAGGAGCATCACCTATCCATTTAGACCAGGGGTGGGCAAAGTCTGGGCTGCAGGCTGGATCACACCTGCAGTGGGCTCAATTTGGCAGCTCCCATGGCAGAAGCTCTTTCTGGCTGCTGCCACTGGACCCAGCCCCTGGGCACCCCAACCTGTCTGCTCTGTGCCCACCGGCGGGAGTGGGACCCACGTGGGTAGGGTTCACAGCTGAACCCTGGAGCCGCAGGCAGGAGTGAGACAGGCAGGCGGGGCTGGAGAGACCCTGGGATCTTGGGGCAGTGACATTGTAGAGCTGGGACCAGGGAAGAGCCATGATCATCTGCCCATACACCCCTGCACTGAGTGTGGTTCCACAGACAGGGGCATGTAGGAAGTGGATCATGGCTCTGCTGTGGCCTCACACTGTCACAGCCTCAAGATCCCAGCCCCAGAGCAGCTCCTTGCCCAGCCATGCACCCTGCCTGATCAGCTCCCAGCTGACCAGTCTCCATGAAGACCCTGAGAGCACGGGGCCAGGGCCGGGGCAGAGCACCAGGTCTGCAGCCCTGTGCTGTCACAGCCCCATGCTGTCATGGCCCCACCAGTCCTGGGGTCTCGATGCAGATCAGCCAGGAGCTGCATGGTTAGGGACTGCTGGGAAATGGAGTCTGGCTGCCAGCCGGATTCACCATTTTGTCCACCTCTCATTTAGACCCAGCTGGAGCCATAGATTTCCAAGCCAGTCAACAGTTTTGACTCCATCTGCTATGGCAAGCCTCTTGATTTCTGCTCTCTCTGGTTTTCCTGGGCCCTGACTCTGGCTTCAGTTTTTCCCTGGACTCCAGCCGTGGATTTCCTCTACAAACCTGGTCCCTGGTTCCTGACCCCTGGGCTTGATTCAGTGTTTGGACTTCTCTCTATGGACTACCCCTTTGGCTTGGTAGCTTGGCTATTGATTTTTATGAATTCTGACCCCTGGCTTGACCCATCAGGCAGACTTTGCCTTATGGATTGTCCGTCTACCACGGTAACTTGGTAGCTCGTTTTCTGGATCCTGACCCTGGCTTACATACTGGACTCTGTCCCTGGTTCTCCCTCCAAACCTGGTAACTTGGCTTCTGAATTCTGACCCAGCCCCTGGCCCCTGCCCTTCCTCAATGGCCTAACCATTAGGCCACCCTGACCAAACCCCGGTACCTAACACCAAAGTGCTCTTGCCCCACCAAAGACTCATTTTGCCTACCAATTTCTATTTGTGTCTATTTTGGTAGAACTTAAGGCTACAGTTCATGGATCAAGGCACTGCTAGGCACTGCATAAACACAAAACAACAAGAAGAGTGAATGCAATAGAAAGAGCAACCTCCATCCCCAAGATGTGGTGGATATTCCACCCATCCAGAGACATAAATCCAAGACTTTTCTAACTCCCCTTGAAACCCAACCTGTACTAATACAGGGAGTTTCATTCTAAAAGTCACACATGCCTTCAAACATAAATTGTGGTTTTCAGGCAAGGGTCTCTGGATGTCTGGGCTGTGTCTTACCAGGACAGGCTCACCTAGTTTAAATAAGCCACTTGAAGCTTGGAATCAAAGAATTCCTGTAGGTAGTCAAAGCTGCCTGCTCTGGGCACCCAAATTATCTTTAATTCCTTTTATCCTAGAGATCTGAGGAAGGACATCTGATGCCCAAAAGCTTGTCCAACAGCTATCCCAATTATATATGATCACAAACAAAGCCTCACCTTTCTTTAATCCCTTTGGCATCTAGGAATTTTTAAACCAATGATGTCCACCAAAGCCCAGAGAACTGTAATCCAGAGACAGAGCCTACCAACACAGCTACAACATATATCCCTGAAACATGGAAGATAATGTATTTAGCCAGTTGGAAATGTCACCTTCATTGCTAACCAAGAAAGAAGAAATTTTCACCTCCCTGCCTGACATCGGATACCTCCAGGACAGAAGCCTGCCTAATCTGCATATCAAAGAGCACCCCTCTCACAAAAGGGCTCTGTGAAACGCAGGGGGGAAAAACTCCCACCCTCTACCTCCCCTGTGCAAAACGAAGTTTCTTTTCTACCTGGGATAACTTTTACAATCTTTGAATTCTCCTCAACCTGACAAAGGGTGTTTGGACCCAAAAGCTTGCAAAGAAAGATTTATTTTTTTTTGCTACTATTTAGTTGGTCTAATAAAAGATATTGCCGCTAACCCAAGAGTTTTGTTTCCTACCGAAAGAAGACACCCCAACGAAGACACATTCCAAGAAGTCTCCATTTTATTTAGACATACAACATATATGGCCAAGCTTCTTCCACGTGAGCTCCTTCTGCTTTACATACAGGCTACAAGGCACTGCAGACACACAAGACTTGCAGGGCTCTGCCTTCTTAGTAGCAGCTGACATCAGTATCAGACAAGATCACAGAGACATTGACAGCAGTAGGTTTACCAGAGGATTTGTCCACACTCCTGTGGACAAAGGTCATCGGGAAACCTTCGTGGCCCACCACACAGGCAAACGTGTCTCCCCGCTGCCACTGTGATGCTGGGACACTGAGCTTGCTGTAGATAAAGTAGGTTGTTCCCTTCTCCCTGGTTTCTTGGAAGGGGCCAATGTTGATGAAGGCTTTCTGGGGCATGGGCTGGTCCTGCTGGGTCCATGTCACCAGGATGTCACTGGGGCGGAAGCCTTTGGCCAAGCAGGTCACAGTGGCTGATTCCCGAAGGGCCAGCTCATCCACATGAGGAGAGTAAATGTAGACAGAAGGGGCCCGGGTTGAGACTTCTGCCATCCAGAGACAATAAGCAGTGAGGAACAGAACCATCCACAACAACCTTCTCCCATCCCAACCCAGGAGCCCTGCCTTTCTGAATCTGGCCTCATTATTCACCAATGCCATAGCAGGATTAGGGAAAG
>NW_005843065.1:252053-272052 GCF_000455745.1 Alligator sinensis
CTCTAGCCCCACTGCTCACCCAGATCTAGTATAGAACCCAAGTGTCTGGACTCTGCAGGAAAGGACCTGGTGGTTACAGTGGGCAATAAGATGGATATGAGTCAGCAGTGTGCCCTTGTTGCCCAGAAGGCTAACAGCATACTGAACTGCATTAGTAGGAGCATTGCCAGTAGATTGAGGGAAGTAATTATTGCACTCTATTCTATACTGGTGATGCCTCATCTGGAGCACTGTGTTCAGTTTTGGGCCCCCACCATAGAAAGGATGTGGACAAGTTGGAGAGAGTCCAGCGGAAGGCAAGGAAAATGTTTTGGGGGCTGGGGCATATGACTTCTGAGGAGTGGCTGAGGGAACTGGGTGTATTTAGTCTGCAGAAGAGAAGATTGAGAGGGGATTTGATAGCAGCCTTCAACTACCTGAGGGGTGGTTACAAAAAGGATGGAGCTAGACTTTTCTCAGTGGTGGCAGACAACAGAACAAGGAGAAGTGGTCTCAAGTTGCAACAAGGGACGGTTAGGTTGGATATTAAGAAAAAAAAATCTCACTAGGAGAATAGTGAAGCAATGGAACAGGTTACTCAGAAAAGTTGTGGAAGCTCCAGCCCTGGAGGTTTTTAAGACCCAGCTTGACAAAGCCCTGGCTAGAATGATCTAGTTGGGGATGCTCCTGCTCTGAGCAGGGGGTTGGACTAGATGACCTCCTGAGGTCCCTTCCAATCATACTTTTTCTATGATTCTATGACTCTGGCTTCTTCTTTAACATACATTTGCACATATTTCCTCCAGCCCATTAATTTGACCTGTTCCACAGACATGATGTTTAATCAGAGACATGAACCCCATAGAGGCTATAAAACCCATAATCTCTTCCCCAACTGTCTGGACTAATCAGTCTTCTCTCCCTGGGTCTAGTCTGGGCTGGGAACTCATTTGGAGGTATGGGGGTTATACGTACCCTGACTCTTGTGCACTGTTTTAACGATGGCTGATGGGATATCTTGGTGTTTCACCATGCAGGTGAATTCCTCCCCAGACTTCCATTCCTCCAGATGCACCCACAGGGCACTGGAAACACTGTAGCTGCCATTTCTTTGAAAAACTGGTTTTGTCAACACCACATCCAGCCGGCCTCCACTTGTACGGTTCCACATGATCTCCAAACTGCTAGTTGTCTCCATGTTGATGACCAGGCAGGTGATGGTGGCATTCTTGGCAAGATAGAGGTCCTCCAGGGAAGGGGGGCGGAGAAAAACCTCCACTTGCAGGGGCTTGCAGGGACCTGGTTGAAGGTAGGAGGTGGAATTGAGGATTCGGCTAAACAAAAGTTGAGTGGGTGCAAAGCTGAGAGCATCTTTAAGGAGGGAACCAAAGGGTGATGAGAATGAAATTGGGAAGAGGGAAAAGTCACTGGATTTCTTCATAATGCTCTGGGAACTCATATCCCCTAATGGATAGGAGCCTTGCCTCACGATATATTGGCAAGGATAGGAGACATTTCCAAATGCACCTGAGGAATTTGGCCCCCAGGTTCCCTTTAAGACTGAATGAGAATCCCCAGGGAAGATCTGAAAGTTTTGGTTTCAAGCGGCTCATGGGAGCTTTAATTCAGAGTAGCCCACTGCTCCGTGACAGCCCCTTACACTTTACTCCTTCCTTCAGACTAAGCCAGCGCCAATTGTATCATAAGCCCATCAATGAAAGTTTCATCGCCTACGTCATTATGGCTTGGGTTTTTCCAAGGTGTCCAACCAATTTGAAAGCCCAACTCTCAATGGAGGAGTTGGCAGACAAAACTCTTTGGGTAGAGGTGATATATTTTATTAGACCAACTAAATAACAACTATCACCTCTATCCAAAGAGTTTTGTCTGCCTATGTCCTAAGACCAACATGGCTACAACCAGCAATCCTGAAACAATGGAGGAGTTGAGCACTGGACTCCCCTGAGGACCCCCAGAAATTAGGCCTGGATTTCTGGAAAACATGGTGAACAGAAAGCAAGAAAATATCCCTGCCGAAACCCTGGGGCAAAGGTTTTTCAGGGAGCTGTGGGATTCCCTATGGCACTTGAACTCACCCTCTCCTGTCAACGCATTGACCTTCAAAGTGTCATCCAAAGCCACATGCTGCACCACACAGGAATAGTCAGACACTGTAGCTCTTTCCCCCTCCAGTTGGGGCACCCGCAGGAGGCTGTGAGTGGAGAATGTCTGGCCAGTCCTAATGATGGACCCGTTGGTGTACTGGGAAGGGAACACTTTCACACCCTTGTGCTCCCAGTGCAGGCTGATCTCTTGCGGGAAGAATCCCGTGACATCACAGAGGAGTATGAAGGAATCGCCCTTCCCTGGAGTTTCATCTGGATCCAAACTGGAAACACTGACTGAGACAGTAGGTGCCTGAGCTGGGTGTGCTGGAAGGGATCAAGATGCAAGATGAAGCTAATTTCTTTGCCCTGGAAGGAGTTCCCACCTGGGAGCAGGAGAGGACTGCCAACTCCAGTATTCCTTAAACACTGCCTCCTTTAATGACAAGACACATGGTAACAGTCAAATTCTCTGCGGCCCCTTGAACCCAGGCTGGATTCTACTCATTTACTAAAGGCATCACTTCCCTTTGAAGAACCTGTTTAGATCCTGTTAACCACTTCTGTTACCTGCATGATGGGGAGGTCAGTGGACACTCCCAGCCTGGAAACTGCACAGTCACAAGGTGAAAGACCTTCCCTGTGCCAAAAAGCTCACACTTACAAAAGGCAATGGCAGGAGAAGACAAGGAAATTCATCTCCATTTTCTAAGGGAAGCCAAAGAAGAGACCTGCCAAAAAGCTGGGGCAGAGGCAGAAATAGAATCCACAGATACTCACTCATGTCCATTGTAGGGGCATCCTGCCTGACTTCTCTCGAACAGGGAAGCACCACATTGCAGGTGAATCTTGTCCTGGTCTTCCACTGAGTCAAGGTTATTCTGTGGGTGCTTGTGACACTCTGGGTCCCGTTGTCTTGTGTCACAACAGCGCCCATCTCAGACAGAGAGCTGGCCTTCCCATCCACTTCCCAAGACACCTGAGCACCTGCTATGCTGTAGCCCAGAACCAGGCAGGTAACACGGCCCTCATTATCAACCAGATCATCATAAGATGGCAGGATGACATAGATGGATGGATCCACTGAATTACTGAGGCAGGCTGAGGAAAAACTAAATTAATATGCATTGACTTCATTCTGTTTCCTATCTACACCATCCTCTGCAGTTTCTACCTCACTTCTATTTACCCCTAGACACTCCTTCTCTTTCCCGCCATCCTACCTATGATTCCATCCAGCTTCCCACAGAGTCCATTTATGTTTCTTTTCCATCTATCTGTTCATCCCTCCATCCATTCACACAGTCTATCTGTTCAGTTTCCAAATGTGTCATCTCCCTAGTATCTGGGCACATTCTCCACTATGCTTAGGCAGTGCTGGTTTCTGGCTCACTTTCCATTCCCCTCTCTCCCTCCTTGTTCTGTTGCAGTCAGGTCCCCTTACCTGAGCACTTGCTCACATTCAGCATCAAGTCTTTTTTGTCCAGTGCTGGATGGGTGACTTTGCATGTGTAGACATCGCCATTATCCCAGCTCTCCCTGGTGATGTTCACTCGACTCTGCCCCATGTGCAAGCCACCTGTGCCCTTTGCAGAGGAGAAGCCCATGCCAGGGAGGTTCTTCTTCACCCCATTCATGAGCCATTCCACATTGGCTTGGCCAGGGATGAAGTCCAGGAGGAGACAAACCAGCCCCAGCTGCTTCTCCCAAGAGTTGTCATTGCAGGATGGGGGCAGGAGATGAACCTGGGGTGGAGCGGGCAAAACCCCCCTACATGCTAAGAACAGAGAGAGGGAGAGGTAGAAACTCAGTACCCAAGTCATTTGTTACAATTCAAAGCTCACCTTCCAGAGAAATGGCTCTGAGCCCTGCAATCACTGCCCTAGCAGCAGGTCTACATCTGTGTCTTTTCATCAAAAAGAAAAGGGAAAGGGAAAAGAGAGGGCAGGATACCCAAAATTGAAAGAATTCTGGAAGAAAAATTCATTTTCCACTAAAAAATTAAAACTAGCAGTTTCCAAACAGAACAGAAACCTAACATTTGCGGAAGATGGACACATTATATTTAGTCAAACAAAATACATTTTCCACTGAATAAAATGTATTGATGGAAATTTCTCAGACAGATTTAGTAACAACCCTACTTCACTGTGGTATGTTTTCTGGACTGTTTATATCAGCCACTAAGGACCTCATTTTTCACAGGTTAAAAAATTTATGGAAACGGGACTACAATGAAGACTTTAAAATCCCAGTCTCCACACATATTTGTATGTGTTACACAGTTTGTTTCACTTGGCCAAAGGACTGTAGTGTTAGATAGTAGCACTGGCATCAGAAGTCCAGCTTAGAAGGAACTGAATACCGTTGAAGACTGAAAAAAGGAGTGATTCTCAGCTGATGTGTATGGTTGCAGCTCCATTGTCTTCCATGAATTTGGCTGACCACTGGCTAAGGAGTGCCCAACCTTATCTAGGTTTGTGGTCCTATGGGTGTATCAACCCCAATCATCCCCCAAAAATGCCTAGAGTTCATAAAGCAAACGTTGCTTCAGAGAGTGTTTGAAACAGCACTATCCTGGAAACACACCGTTGCTATAATGACACATCCCATTTAAGCCCGGATGCTGCTGAGAGAGGTAGTTTCCCAGCATGCCATGCTAGAAGCTAAGTAGGAGGTGTATCCTGGTTCAGTCTGGAGAAGATCACTGTTGAAGCAAAATCTTTAGAGAAGCCCAAGGCAATCGCAAGAAAGGTTACCTACTGGGGAATGGATGTCCACTGTTATCATAAATCTGACTGGCCTTGATCTTGACCCCTTTGTATAAAAGTAGTCTTCCCTTGAGATGAGCAACATTTGAAGCTTCTTTTTAATTCACTTCCCCCATGATAGAAAGAGCTTGAATGACAGCAAGGAACAATGGCCAGGGAGATGGGAGCTCTCCCCACCCCAGCAGAGAAGGTTTACTGTGAGGCCCAGATGCCAGTTTAGTCCATCTTTGAGGGTGAGATTCTCCAAAGCATGGAAAAAATATGCGGCACCAAGTCCCCATACAATGGATGCCTAAGTCATATGGGCAGCATGGAAAAATCTCTCTCTATGTGGTCCATAATTCAATGGTCAGGTGTGATTTACAGCCCATGGTATTTACTTATTCAGTGGATTCATAGGGAAAAGAGCTAGGGTGCAGTTATACCTGTAGTTCTGCCATAACTGAGCACTATGACCAAATGTGATGTCAGCTTGACCCAAATTTCACTGATCCAGCATGGGGAAACTACCAAGAGCTCCTAAGGGATTTGGGATTAAAACTAGTGGGTTACAAATCTCATAGATGTTTGGAAAACCTCAGCCTTGCTATCCCATCCTCTCCACTCCCCCCCCCCAGCACATCTTACTTTGCTGAGGGAACACCTTAGACAGGAAAGTAGTTGAAGCTCTATGCTCCACATCGCACTGGTAGACACCGCTCTCCAGGCTGCTGGCAGGGATGGTGAGCTGGCTGGTGAGGGTGAAGTCTCCATCTTTGCCCAGAACAGCTGGGAAAGTCGTGATCCCCTGAGTCACTTTGCCAGAATTCCACTTGACATCCACTGGCTCTGGAAGGTAGCCTGTCACGAGGCAGGCGAGGGCCTTTCCTGTCTGATTATCGTTGTCCTCAGGACCGCAGCAAGAGAATATGGGATAGACTGAGGGGGCCCGCAGAGATTCTGCAATGACAGAAATAATCAGAAGATGACAGGAACCACCAGAACAGGGGAAAATTAAGTATCCCGTCAATCAGAACATCACAAACAAAGTCTCCATCTACATCTGTAAGCCCAGGGCCATTTTGGAGAACCGATATTATGCAAAAAAAAAAAAAGTAAATTTATTGGATTAAAATAGATTTTTTCCTCAGTGCTGAGAAAGAGCTGAAACCTAATGGGTTGGCATGAAGGGAGGCATGGAAGCCAGGGCTTCTGGACTCTTTTCACACTCTAGGAGGACAACAAAGACTGATTCTTCATGTCTCCCCATTTGGTTCTGATATTCTGTGGAACTTCAAATTTTTCTGAGAATTACAGCCACCTTGACCAAAGCTCTGGCCAGAGCCCACAAGCAAAAAAACCCATCGTCTGAAAAAGGGAAGTGTAGGCAACTGAAAGTCACACCTAGGCTGTTTTCACCCCTATTATAGCCCACCAGGATCATCCAGCCATTGAATTTTTCACGCCTTCTCACCAGCATAAACAGTAAAGAAATGTTCCAAGTGGGTGTTATCTTTGATCTGCTATGCCTTGCTGTTGGTATATCATTTCAAGGGGACAATTTTCTCCAGTCCCCATGGCAGTGAGGATGCCTCGGAAGAGACTTTCCACAAACTCGGACCAGAGATGGACACAACGAGATCCTACCGTGGTGAGTAACCTGGATGGAAGGAACCATCCATTTGCTCCATCTCCCAGCAGAGTTTTGACCCTACAGAACCACCCTCTCTAGGAAAAAGGTTTTACTAGGGAGAATTAGACTCCTAGACCACCTGGGAACGAAGTGGGGATGTCTGGGGTAGATCAGAAAAGGAGGTCTCTTAGGTGTGTCACCACAATCCCCAGTCCTGTAGCGGAGTCTAGTGGGCTTATATTTGGGGTCTTCGCATTCAGAATACCTGTACTGGATCTCCAGTGCTCAGAAGGGAGTGGGGTCTACTGGGATAGAGCAGATGTGGACCCGGACTTCAGACCCCTGGGTTCTCTTCTCAACTCAGAGAGTATAGGATACATCTACCTATGCTGATCCACTGCTGGTGAAGTGATTCCAGCCTGCCCAGGCTGCGCAAACTTGGGCAGCAGGAGGATGAGGCAAATAACCACATCTCCCCTGAGGGCAGGTGAATCAGAGCAGGGCTCCCCTGGGGCTCCAACTACAGCTATTGCACAGTGGAAGCGGTCTGCTATAGTGAGGGAGAGGAACTAGCTGAGCTGTACAAGAGGCCACAGCTGAACCAAGAAAGAACTTCATCAGGGGGGTATCCATCTGGAGAAAGCTCACAGCTGGCCAGCAGGGGCTTTGGGTAAAGAATGCAGGGCATCAGGATAGCTGGAAAGGAGCACAAGATGGAAAGATCCAGGACCTGTGGGTCCAGAGTGAGGGGCACTAACAAAGCTGGGGATGCCAAGGCTGTGCTACAGAGGACCCTTGGACAGGCATGAAGGGCACTAACAGGGCTCTGCAAGATCCCCAGGATGCTAGCAGGGGCTGCAGGTTGGGAATGGAAGGAACTGGCCACATTATGAGGGGAGAGTCAGCTGGGAGTGCAAGGCACCAGCAGGGCTGATGGAGCCAAGGGCTGGAGCTGCAGGAGCAATGCATCAGGAATTAGAGGCACCAGCAGAACTGGGGGAGCTCAGAGCTAAGGGGAAGGGGGCTGCAGGTCAGAAGTGAGGGGCATCAGGAAAGCTGCTGGGGAGACTACCACTGGACAAGCACAGGGCTGCAGGTCATATCTGGGGGGCTCCACAGAGCTCAGAAGGGAACCAAGACAGGGCTAGCAGGAGGCTGCAATCTGGGACCATGGAACACCAGCACAGCTAAAGGAAAGCCTAGGATTGAGCTCTCAGTGGGTCAGGAGTGGGGGGCACCAGCAGAGCTGGGCAAGAGCCCAGGTCTGGGGCAGCAGGGGCAGCTGGTAAGGTTGGGGGGTTCCAGCAGACCCATGGGTGGGAGCCCAGAGCTTGGCTCATGGGAGTAGTTGGCTGGGAGTACAGGACACTGGCAGAGCTGGAGGAACCCAGACCTAGCTAGCAGGAGCTGCAGAGCACTAGCAGAGTGGCAAGGGGGTAGGCCAGGGGTGCAGTTGCAGAAGCAGTGGTACAGGCATTGCCAGAACTGGAAGAGCCCAGGGATGAGGGTCAGGTGGCTGCAGGTCAGGAATGAGGGTCACCAGGAAAGCTGCTGGAGGGACCACAGCTGGGCTAGCACAGGGTTGCAAGTCACATCTACGGGTCTCCAGCAGAGCTAATGGGGGGACCCAGTGCTAGGATAGCAGCTGGCCCAGAGTGTGGAGAACCAGCACAGCCAGGGGAAAGCCCAGGACTGGGGTAGTCGGGGGTCAGGTATGAGGGGCACCAGCAGAGCCGTGCAGGGAACCAGGTGGGCTCTGGATCGAGCTAGGGTAGCAGGGCTTACAAATCAGGCATGAGGGACACTAGCAGTGCTGTGACAGGGGACTCAGGGATGGGCCAGCAGCAGGCTCTGGGTCATGGGTACTGGGCACCAGCAGAGCTGGGCAAAAGCCCACAGCCAGATAGCAGGGGCAGCTTGCAGATGGGGGGCTCCAGCAGAGCAGGGGAAGGCAGACCAGGGGTCAGCTCCTGGGGACAGTCAGCTGGGAGTGCAAGGCACCAGAAGGGTTTGGGGAGCCCAGTGCGGGGCTACCAGGGGCTGTACATGGTGAGTGGAGAGCACTAGCAGAGCAGTGAGGCAAAAGCCTAGGACTGGGGCAGCAGGGGTTGGGAGGGAGGAGCACCAGCAGAGCTGTGCAGGGGATCTAGATTGGGAAAGCAGGGGACTGCTGCTCAGAAATGAGGAGCTCTGGTGAGGTTGTGGAGATCTGTTAGGAAGCCCAGGGGGAGTAGCAGGGGCAAGAGCTTTAATTTGGGAGGCCCTGGCAGAGCTGTGGGGAAGAAAGCAGGTTGGGAAAGTAGCGGCTGTGGATTGGGGGTCAAGAACACCAGCAGTGCAGGGGGTTCAGGGCTGGGCTAGCAGCAGGCTTTGGGTCAGGGGTGCTGGGCACCAGCAAAGCTGGCCTAGAGCCGAGGGCTGGGAAAGCAGGGGCAGCTTGTCAGTTTGAGCAGCTCCAGCAGAGCTTGCCACATGGAAGAGGTGAACTGGGAGTGTGGGGTACCAGCAGAGCTCAGGGGAGCCTGGTCCTGGGCTAGCAGGGGCTGTGTGTCCTGCTCGGGGGTGCTAGCAGGGAGGTGAGGGGAAACCCGGGTTGCAGGAGCAGTGCTACAGCAGTGCCAGGCACTGGTGAACCTGGAGCCTGCTGATAGTCCAGGGGCAGGGGCTACAGGTCAGGAGTGAAGGGCGCCAGGATTGCTAGTTGGGAGACCACAGCTGGACCAGAACAGGGCTGCAGGTCATATCTAGGGGGCACCAGCAGTGGTCATAGGGGTCCCAGTGCTGCGGTAGCAGGGAGCTGCTGGCTAGGGATGTGGAGCAGCAACACAGCCAGGGGAAAGCCCAGGACTGGGGCAGCAGGGGGTCAGGAGTGAGGGGCACCAGCAAAGCTGTGCAAGGAATCCAGGTTGGGAAAGCAGGGGGCAGTTGGTCAGATGAAGGTCAGGAGCAACAGGTACTGGTGGAGCTATGTAGAAGCACAGAGTCAAGCTAGCAGAGGCTGTGGCTCTGAGCATGGAGGGGAGGGGGACCGAGGACTGGGCTAGTGAGGGCAGGAGTTTCAGCCTGGAGGTCCCCATTGGAGATTTTGGGAAAAACCAGGCTGGGATAGCAGGAGCTGCAAGTCAGTAGTGAGGGACACCAGCAGTGAGTCTGGAGTTCTGGGAACCTGCAGAGCTGAGCAGCAGCCCACAGCTGAGGGACCAGGGCAGGGGGTACTCTGGCTGGGCATCTCAGGGGGCTCTGGCAGAGCTGTGAGAGGCAACCAAGGGCTCAGCTCATGGGCACAGACAGGGCACCAAGAGAGCTAGAGAAGCCCAGGGCTGAGCTAGAAGAAGATGCTCATGATGAGTAGGGGCACCAGCAGAGAGGTCAGGAGGAGCCCAAGGCTGGACTAGCCAGGTCAAGGAGGCCAGGAGTCTTCAGGGGAGCCTAGTATGAGCTTAACAGCAGGTTGTGAGTCAAGCCTAAGCTGAGGAGAGTTGTAGCTGCAAAAGCAGGGTCTGTGGGCTGCTTAGGAGGAATTGCCCATTGATTCACACAGGTGCAGAGGCAGCCGGTGTTCTTAGAGATGAATCCCATGGGGTTTAGGGAAACATCTCAGGGCTCTTCATCTGTGTGGGTTAGAAGATGAGGGGATGGCAAGGGAAGGAATCTGGCCAGAGGTGCAGGAGCCACTTGAGGTTGAGTGGACTTTGAGGAAGGAACTGTTCTTTTTACCCTAAATTGAAACCAAAGCCCTGAGCCCAAACCCCATCACAATGACTCTGACACAAACTTCAAACCACCTCTTACCTTAAAGCTTCCACTTCCATCTCTCTACCTTCGCCTCACCCCTGTGACCATGAGCGTAACTTCAACCACCCAAACTCTTAATTTGGACCCAACTGCTCAATCCCACCCCCACATATGGCTCCAGCCCCAACTTTACATTTAGCCCCTGAGTTAAGTCTGTCCCTTTTCGATAGCCTTTAACCCTAAAGCCTCAGGAATGACCTTAACAAGGTGACTCCCCTCTATCACTGCACCCCATCAGAAGCTGTCTCTATGTTCCTAAGAATTCAGGTGAAGGAAGCTAGATTAAGACTAGTCAAAGGCGAGGGTACTCAGGGATTAGGGGTCAAGATCCCTTCACCTGAATTTCCTAACCCAATTCTTGACTCCCTGACCCTCAACACTCTTGACTTTGACCCCACTGATTGAGGTAAGGACTATCCCTTTTGCCATTGGCTTTACAAGCCACTCTGGGCCTCTGATCCTAAATTAAGGCCTGTAATTGCTACTGCAATATGACCAACAAGAAATAGCAGTTATACCCTCTTATTCTTAACTCCAGTGCTAACCCTAACCGCTCACCCTCTGAGCACCATGTCTGAGATCTTAGGCTAGAAAACACTGAGGCAGCCATCATTATCAGGCAACTTGGCAAATTAATTCCCTTGGTTTGAACCAAGGTCCCTTCCCCAATCTTACCTGTCAAAGGCATCAGAGTTGGTTGAAATCCAAGTGATTTGATTGATGAGAAATTGGCTAGAAACCCCAAAGCAAAAGTTGGTGGGAAGGGGTGAAATCTTGAAAGTTGACATCTTCACCCATCACTCTTAATTCTCACTCCCAAAGCAGAGCTCTTATTACAACCCCAGCAGCTTGCTCCTTCATCCTCATCTCCCATCCTTCATTTTGACCCTGTCTCTAATCTAAAGAAACCAGATACCTTCCTCATACTGGGGTGCTTCCACCCTTTCATGCCTTGTTCTGGGAGCTCCTCTGGAGCCCCCAGACATACCCTTGTTGTTCAGTTGGTAGGTGATAAAGTGTGCTGGCAGCTGGGGGGGGGTTTCCAGGGGAGTTTCAGGGCAGGTCAGCACCAAAGTCCCTTCAGTTCCTCAGAAATCAGCCAGCCCACATAACTGGGGACAACCTTCCACTCTAGGCAATCAATGCCAGCTCATTACAGCATAAGAGGACCAGCCAGCCCAGGGGATAGAGCAACCCAAGACTCAGGACACCTGGGTCCAGTTCTGGGCTCAGCCACCAACCTGGCATATGCTATTGATCACGTCCCCTTGCCCTGATGCCTCAGTTCCCCCATGCCTTGTCTGTCTTGATTATATATTTTGGGAGGGTAGCAACTGTCTCTATACTGTGAACAGCACAGGAGATGTCCTGGTATTTGTCTGGAAGAGGTTGTCTTGGAACTGCCCTGCATGTCTGCAGGACCTTATCTCAGATATGGGAGGGGGGGAGGGAGGATCTTTGCAGGTCCATCACTTACTGGACCTCAATGGTGAGGAGGAGGAGGACTCTTAGTGGTACCCAGCAAAAAAGTGACAACAACCTTGGCCTTACAGCTTGAAGAGAGAGCAATCACTATTTAGAACCCTAAGACAAAAAAAAACTCCTGATATTCTGCTCCAGCTAAGATGGCTTTGTAGGGGATTTCCAAGTGAAACTCCAATTGTTTGTAAGGGCAACAGGGCATCCAGGTCCCAAAAGTGGTGAGGTCTTGGCCTATAATCAGCCAGAATTCACCTCAGAGCTTGCAATTGGGAGGAAGGGCACAGCTAGGAGCTGGAAGGTAAGAGCCTGTGCTAGAGAAGGAGCAGAAGGTGAGCGTAATGGCAGCACCCAGCAGTGGCACAGAGTGGGAAAACCCCAGCAGACATAAGTAGGAAGCTGGTACGCAATGGTGGAGGGAAATATTTGGAGCTGCAAATGGCAGAGAGGATGAGAAAGTAGGAGGAGAGGTGAGTGAACAGTGGGTGAGCTGCTTCACTGGTAATGTGTGGGTGGAAGCAATAGTGGGCACTTTCTCCATCTGGCTGATGGGGGCATTGTGTGGTGGGGCCATGGGTTAGGGGCTCAGCATGGCCCTAATTCTGCCACTAGGCTTGCTCTGCTGCCTTGAGCAGCACAGAGGGCTCAGAGGATGCAGGATCTCAACCACATGCTTTGTCTCACCTTACAGCTGCCACCACCGCTCCAAGCTACTTCGCCTTGGCCTCCTGCTGCGGTGGCCAATCCAGTCCCGAATCCTTAATATGCCTGGTCTCTGGCTACTTCCCTGAGCCCGTCACTGTGAAATGGAATGGTGGCAAATTCACCAAGGACATCAGGAACTACCCTTCAGTGCTGGACTCCTCCAGTGGGCTCTATACCATGACCAGCCAGCTCACCGTGCCAGTTGGGCAGACCATGCCCCACGAATGCACTGTGATCCATGAGCCAAGCAGCTTTCAAGGCACAAAGAAAATTGAATGTAAGAGTGGAGCCACAGGGAGTCATCCTCTGTAACCCCCAATACCGGGCACAGCTTGGGTGGAGGGTGTGGGGGGTATTGTCTCTTTTGTCTCCAGTTCCTGCTGCAAGGACAGGAGATAAAAGCCTCCCACTGCTGCCACCTGTCTAACAGGAGTACCCTGATGGGAGGAAGCATGGGAGGGGTGATGGATGGAGAAAGCAAGAGACAGATAAGACAGCTATGGATGGAGGTAGGGAAATAGAGACAGAGAGAGTGAGCATGGAGGGAGGGGTGAATGGATGGATGGATAGAAGGAAGGACACAGCCAGTGCAATAGGAGGGAAGTCACTGGGTGACCACATGCTGCAGGGAGCTGGGCACAGGACTGATCTGTGGTGTGATGTGTTAGGGGACTCAGTAGAATGCTTTGCACTCTTGGCAGTGGGGGTGGGGGGCACCATCAGTGGGGGCACATCTCAGGAAGCAGTGCAGAGTCCTCATCAGAAGCTGCATGACACCTCACCCCCCTGACTTCCCTTTGTCTCCAGCCTGCGAGAGAAAGATCGTACCCCCCGAAATCGAGTTGCTCCACTCCTCCTGCAGCATCAGGCCTGGCGAGCAGCACATCCAGCTGGTGTGCATAGTCTCTGGTTTCTCTCCTGCCTCAATCACCGTGGAATGGCTGGTAGATGGCAAACCTGGGCATGTTGTCTATACTGATGGCGACACCCACCGGGATGAAGACCGCACCTACCGCCTTGAAAGTCGAGCCAATGTCACCGAGGAAGAATGGATAGAGGGGAAGACCTACACATGCCGCGTGAATCACCCTGCGAGTGGGACCCTGGTGCAAGCCCATGCCCGGAGATGCCAAGGTAATGCTGAATGGGACTGGGCCATATATAGATGGGAGATGTCCTGATCCCAGGAGTGTGGGAGGAATGGGCTGAGGTGCCCCAAGAGGGATGCTGGGGTATACAACCACAGTGATGGGACTCAAGGGAAATGGAGAGCATGGGCAAAGGGCTTACCCTGACTGTCCCATCCCCAGGCCCCGATCCACACTCAGGTCCTATCCAAGTCTACATGTTGGCCCCAAGCCCCGCAAGCCTGTATGTGGGTCAGGCCCCAAAGCTGACCTGCAAGATCGTCAACCTGCCTAGCGACTCGGGGCTTAAGGTCACCTGGTCCCGAGAGAAGCAAGGGTCTGTGGCCCCTGAACCCCTGGAGTTGATGGAGCAGTTCAACGGCACCTACACTGCCACCAGCTCCCTGGTCATCATCACCCAAGACTGGGAGTCAGAAGAGAAATTCACCTGCAGAGTGGAACATAGTGATATGCCTACATCTTTGGCCAAGTCCATCTCCTGGAAAAAAGGTAAGCAAGGCTTCTTCCTTGATCAGAGCCACTCTCGCAGCAGACAAATAGGCTCCATTCAGAAGACCCCTACACCCTCACTCCCCACCTGCTTTCCACCATGAGAACCCTCTCCTCCACCGACTTCTGCCTGCCATATTTTCTTCTATTGGACCAGCTATGTAGTTGGAAGAAAGTTAAACAAGCTTTCAAATGCAGGGGTCTGTGGATTATAAGTATTATAAACAAGGAAATATGGTAATGGCAGTTTCTGTTGTTTATATGTCTGCTGGTGGAAAGCAAAAGTAAGACTGCAGGAGCTCCACAAGGAGCCTGCAGGTCTCCCTAGCTACTGCTACTTAGTTACTTACTGCTACTTACCAGAATTTTCAAGGTCTTTTTTTCTTCATTCTGCCTTTCAAAATAAAAGTGTGTGTCCTTGTTGTGGGATGTATTGTGTGCCACAAAACATGGTAATTTCCTTCCCCTTTGCCCACCAAGGCAAAGGAGGGAAAACTCCCACCCCTTCTCCCACTCCTAGCTCTGAGACTCTCCATCCTCAGGGCAGCAGGGAAATGAGACAGATCTCCCTATGTCCTTGTCCCCCCTGCCACCAGTGAACCCAAATGAGACAAAAAGGGTTCACCAGGTCTCCTCTTTTCCTCTTCCCCTTCCCAAAGGCAAACAGCAGTCCCCAAAAATCTACGTCCTGCCCCCCCACCATGAGGAGCTCACAAACAACGAAGACTTTGTCAGCATCACCTGCATGGTCCTTGACTTCATTCCTGAGGCAATCTCCATACAGTGGCTGCAGAACCACATTGCTGTAAAAGAGGACCAGTACGTGAACACTCCAGTCATTGAAGAGCCAGCCGGGGACTCATACTTCATGTACAGCAAGTTAAAAGTTAGCAAGGTTAGCTGGAATAACGGAGAAACCTCTACCTGCATGGTCATCCATGAAAGTCTCCCGATGAAGTTCACCCAGCGCTCAATCCAGAAAACCCCTGGTAAATGAAGCCACCCTGTGGCACCTCCTCCTCCTCATTAGCCTTGTAGAACATTCTGTAAATAACCTCTGTGCCTGCAACCAAATCATTAATATGCATAAATAAAATGAACCAGCCTGAGCTCATTCTTTGGGTCTCCTCATTTTGGTGTCACTGGGGGTTGTTTGTGACTTGCCCAGGTGGGGATGAGTCCTGGATTGGGGTCTGGGAGGTGCTGAGATGCTGTACTGGCGGGGTGCTGATTCCCATAACCTTTCCACCTACATGAACCATGGATGGATGAATGGATAGATACATTTATGAGACAGAAACACATACCTCAGAGGCAAGCCAGAAGAGAGACATGCTTTAAAAGAACAGATAGCAGGATATGTGGTTTTTAAACATGTGGAGAGAAAGGCTACTAGGAAGATGATGAAAATGGAGAGCTAACCTTAGCAACAGAGGCCAAAAGAGCTTGATTTGTCAGGCCAGGTAAAGGCATAGAAGGAACGTAACTAGTACCTATAAAGGCAGGAAATGAGGGAACTCCAGAGAGAAAGAAAATTATGTTGGTAGAAGAACAAATGTATTTTAATAGGCTATGAAGGAAGGAAGGCTGGAAAGCACAAAATCTCTAGTCATCGGAGGAATGGAGTTCTGTGGAATACTTCCTGCCCTTGAAGGTCAAAAACCCCTCTGATATTAAGATGACACTTGACAAGTTTTATGAAGAGGACAATAGGTTCTGGCTGCCTGTCACAGGAGGAAATTGGACTCAGTGACCCAAAAGAAACCTTGTACACTTATGGTCCTATGTTAGTATGGACAGATAACCTGCACTCTTAGTATCTAGGACTAAAGGTGTAGATAGCAAGAAATGTACTGCAGAGGCCAGTCCACTACTCCAGCCACCAAACCATGCTCCTTTGATGATTATCATTTGGAAAAGGATGGATAGATGGATGGATGGGTGGATGGATGGATGGATTGGCATGTCTAGGAATGGATGCATGAGAAAGATGTCTCTGGAAGAGCTTTCTTGTGTCAAGGGACTCTAGGCTAAACCCATAGAATTTAGGGGTCTAGTGGGGGCACCTTATGTGCCTTTACCCCAAGCTCCCTTTTGCCCTAGAGATGAGCATATGGCCCTTCGAGGAAATTTCCAACCTCGCATCAGAACATAGCACTGGAAAGGTCGCAAAGTCCAGGTCCCTAGGATCACAGGCAAGCATATCATGGAGTGGAGGGCATTTCAAGACCCTCCAAGACCTGATTTAGTCCTTCTTTCTCAAACCAGCCCCGCAACTGAAGAGGGGATAGAACAACCCGTGGCAACATCCTCCCACTCAGGGTAGGGTTCTAATCTTAAAACCTGAGAGCAAGCCCTGTGTCCAGTGGTTCTCTTTAGAGCTATGAGGGGTTGCAACCAGCTAGGACCAGTGGCAGGGCTGTTCCCTGGAGCAGGTTCTCAGAGGGCTTCAGGAGAGCAACTGACTATAGCAGTGACATCATAGAGCTGCCAGAAGGGAAGAATGGAGAATGGACATCCCAATTTGTGTCCCTTTTCCTCCCCTGTCCGAGAGATCATCCTCCCAGACTTACACCCATATTCAAGCATCAGGATCTTGGGCACCAGGAGATCACTGGTAGCAGTAGTGTTAGAGCTATTATCCGCCAGGTGGAGCAGATGCTAAAGGTGACAGGGAAGGAAGCAGAAATTTTAGGTGAGTGTAGCATTGGTACAAAGCACACTAGAAGAGGTGGACATGCATGCCTCCCAGACTCTTGCCAGCTGCTTTTCAATGCACAACCATGCTCCTAGAGTTCTACACACCCTGTTGCCATAGATTTCATAGACATTAGGGCTGGAAAGGATCTCACAAGATCAAACTCTCCATCACTACAAAGGCCCTCCCCTTCCCTCTCGTCACCAAGAGGCTGCCATCTTGGGAGTGGGGTATGGGAACAATGTGTGCCCCATAACTCAGCCACTACAGGAATGCAAGGCCCTGGCTGTGTAACCACATGCCTTGCACTGGGGCCAGCACTGACTGAAAGGGGTGACTGCCCCTTCCTAAGCCCCCTGCCACTCCACTCCCAGCGTGTAGACCCCTTCTGGATACTGCCTGCCTCCCTGCCTGCTCAATGAGGGCTGGCAGGTCTGGTTGAAAGGGCACCTGCATCTCAGCACTGAACACAGACTTTGTATATCAGCTCTCTCCATGCTCCACACCAGAGCCAGCTGCATCCCATGCAGAAGGGGTCTTGTTTGGAGAGATGTACTGGAATTAGGAATTTAGTGACAGGTGATTGGAAACCATCCATCCTGGTGTATTGAAGGACCTTCTCACACCACAGCAGCATCCTAGCATCTCCTAGACTCCAGTGGACTTGACCTCCTGGGGAGGCATGGACAAATCTTTTATCCCCCATCACCCATAGCGAGCCAAGGTATAGAGAGACTCAGTGATGGTGCAATGTGGCTCCCCAAGTGGGTGGCAGAGGTGGGGACTGAACCCAGATCTCATACAGCCCCTTCACCCTTAGGTCAGTCTGATGCTGTGGAGTTGGGTCTAAAAAATTGTCTCTGCTCAGCACAAGGCTTTGGAGTGAATGATCCAGATCCTGAGGTCTGAAGGGGGAGCAGTGACCCCACCCAAAGGCATGTTCAGCAAAGGGGATAGGAAGCGGGATGGTTTTGATACCATGTTCCACTTGTCTGGAGCCAAAAACACATAGCGGAGGTTGGATAAAGTCTGGATGCCTCCAAACCTTTACACCATGATAAAAAGAGGTGGGGAAGAGTAGAGTAACCACAGTCCATGGGAAAGAAAGAGGAATGGAGGGAATTGTTATGAGATGCAAGTATTCAAATGTGTGCAACTGGGTCAATGGATGAATGGAAAGCTATAAAGAGGGGCACATGAAGAAGAGTTTTATCTTGAAATTGATTTAGGACAGGATATCTACCTGAATGAAAGAGGGAATAATGGATAGATGGATAGAGAGGCCAGTGTTGGACACACAGTCTGAGTTTTTCCTCTTGCCCCTCGTTGGAGATTGCATTACCCAACAGGTCTGCAGTGACGTCCTTTTTCTTGCCCCTGACAGGGGCAGATGTGTCTGATGAGCTGTGCCTTGATGAAGACGATAGGGAGCTGAATGGTCTCTGGGCCACCATCTCTGTCTTCATCACCCTCTTCCTCCTGAGTGTGTGCTACAGTGCCACCGTGACCCTGTTCAAGGTGAGAGTGTGGGGGGATGGATGCATGCATGTATAGATGGATGCGGGAAGGAACAAATGCTTAAATAAAAGGATGAAAGAGACAAACCATATGGCCATGACTCAGGGAGGGGTGAGGGTCACTCCTTCCAAACATTACCCTTCACTCATGCTTTGTCATTCTGTTGCTCCCTGCAGGTTAAGTGGCTCTTCTCCACTGTCATGCAGCTCAAGCAGGCACGTGGTCCTGTCTACAAAAATGTGATCAAAGATGCAGTATAAGGGTTACTCCTATCCCCCATGTGGAAAGGAGGGGGACGAACTCCCAGCTCTCCTACAGGCACCCTGCCAGTGCAAGATCTCCACCTCTACCAGCCCTCTTCCCCAAAGAGGACTCTGTCTGGGGCTAGTTGGAGACTGGCCAAGCCATGTCACACATAAAGCATGAAGCAAGTACCATTAGAGAAGAGAGGCCTTGTACCTGATCCCCTCCTTCCTATACCAGCCAGTTCCCCAGTTTGGGGCCACACCTGAGGCTTGAGAGAGGAAAAACCCCCTAACACATTCCAACCAGACTTTCCTCCCAGCCAGTGCCCCCTGGAAAGAAAATTCCTTCATCCCCCCTCCAAAGATCAGAGTCAGCATTCCCTAAAAGAGAGGAAAGGATCCCTTTTCTCATTCTCTTCTACCTGGGCCAGCCAGTCCCACCCCTCCAGTCTGAGACTGTATTAGAGCCAGTTTCTCTGCTAAAGGAAATGACCCTATGTCCCATTCCCTGACACACTGAAAGATGTAATTCCCCTGCCCAGTGCCCTCTCAACAGGAAACTCCATATGTGCTATTCCCCACTGACCAGAACCAGCTGGTCCTCACCCCAGCCCAGAACCAGCATCCCATAGAGCAGAAAATCCCTACAGGCCATTCCCCACTCCCCTGAAGTATATCCAATCTCCCCTCAGATCTGAACCAGCTCCTTCTCTTTTACTCTGCATATTGTGTGTTTATTTACTTGCTGTTTTCCTGGTGACTTTTATTTGCACTGAATGTTAATAAATGCATGCTCAGCCTGAGCTTCATGTACACTATTGTCTCTGTCTCTTGCAGGAACCCTTGGGTGTTTTGTGGGCAGCACAGATATAGTAGAGGGTGTTGCTAGACATGGGACAGAGACTGTGGGGTCTCCTGTGAAGGACCTCAATGTGCCTTATGGACCAGATCATAGGCCCAGAGCACTCAGGTTCTGTCCTTCAGATTCCATGGGGCAGCAAAAAGGGTCTGAAAGGGCAGTGACTATGTCAGAAATACCCCTGAGTGAATACAATGCCCCTGTAAAGGAAGATGGGAGAGAGTTCTGGATCAGGTAGAGTGAATCTAATGAGGGAAAAGGGAGAGAAATTGGGGTGGATGGATGGATGGGTTTATGGTTGTCTCCTGAGTATGATAGCTAGTGAGATATGTACCGGGACTGATAGAATGAATGGAAGCATATAAAGGCATGTATGACAATGAGTGGAAGGATGGATGGGTATCTAATGGGATGGATGGGTGGATGGAGAGAGAGAGATCCACAAGTGTGAAGGGATATAAAAAGAAGAAGAGATGCTTGAAAATGGAGGGATCCCTAGATTAGAGAGACAAATCTCCATACATGTAGATGGAGTGATAGACAGAAAGATACCAGAGGGCTGAGAGAAAGGGAAAGAACAAAATGTTTCAACCAAG
>NW_005843065.1:272083-282314 GCF_000455745.1 Alligator sinensis
GAGCTCTTATGGGGTTCTACTCTACAAACCATCCTGAGGGGCAATGCTTAGTTTTCAGTGCATTTATTTTGGCACAAAGATAAATGGCCATAGAATTCAACCATCAAGCAATAGAACAGAGGAGAGATTCATCTCCCTTCACAGACTCCAGTTTGACCCAAGTGGGAGATGCAGAATGAATAGGCAATAGAAAATCCAGTCTCTACCATCAGACCAGGACTGCATGGAGGACTGTGGAGCTGCATACAAGCTCTTCTGTGGGCTTCCCTTCATGAATGCATGGAGTTTGTGTCCAAGCTCTGGAGTTTACAAAAACTTTAGTAGCTGCCACTGTATTTCATAAGCTGCCAAGGAGCTGTCCTTCCTCAAAGAGTCTGGAGACAAGGAAGGAGACAGGAGGAGACTGAGGATGGGTGAACCTGATGAAGATGAACCACGAGGATCAACCACCTCCTATCATGCCTGGCGACCAGCAGTTATTGAACCTGGGAGAGGCAGAAAACAGAGGGGTGAGTCTGTTATCATTGTATTGAGTGGGTTTTATGGAACTGATCTCTCATCTTGACCACTGCCTATTAATATTACTCCCTGATCAGAGTTTATTGATTAATAATAACATATTGATGATTATGAGCTATTTGGTATTCATATTGATTTTAATAACTGATTGTTCATTATCAAGTCATCATCATTAACTGTAAATTATAAGTGACACTGTTAATGATTCTTGTGATTTACCATTGCCCCGTCAACACTGATGCTTGCTCATTAATTAGGTATCACTGATCATTGTTTCTCAATAGGAGATAAATCTTGACTAAATGGTGATTAATGATAAATGTCATTCATTGATTATTGCTTATGGTATGTGGAAAGCCAATGGCTGTGCGTGTCGTGATGACCTAGTAATCAGGTGGAGGGCTGATAATTAAGTACTGATGGCTTCCTATGGATGGTTGATGGTGAAGAACCAACTGTTCATCACTGAATATCGATGGATCAGCATGGGGTACAGATCACTGGATCTTGATGCTGAATTTTAATACCTTAAACACTGTGACTCCGGCACCATAGAAGAGGCTGAGAAGGAAGAGAGAGATGAAGGCAATGGTTGTCCAGAAATGGTCAAGATCTTCTTCTCCTCTTTCAACATAAACTCCTTGGTTCAAAACCCCAAATAGGAGATCTGGGGACAAGATAAATAAGCCAGTTAGAGAGTCCTCTTCTTTATCCCCTTGGGATCCCATGGGTGTTCATGCCAAGGCTACTGAGAAAACACCAGACTCCAATACTCTATATTTCTCTAAAGATCCCTGTCCAATATAAACCCCTTCACCTTAAAATATTGCCAACCCAACTATGACCCAGACTAGGAAATGGGGTGCCCCCTCCTCCCAACCAAGTAATTCAGTCAAGTCATGCACATCGAACAACTGGAAATACCTTCCACGTCACCACTAGTGTGAGCCACTCAGAGACCAGAAAGCCGAACTAAGATCTCTTCCCTCTACTCCTTTCACACCTCTAGCATGCCCAGCCCCAGGAACTCCTGTCAGAAATGGGTAAAAACAGGAGGTGGGTAAGAACTGTCCATGAATAAATGTAGGCTGAATATCTGAGGAAGGTTTCTAACCAGCAAAGAGTGAAGCTCTGGAATGGCCTCCCAACAAGAGTATAGAAGCAGAAAAATTAATTGCCTATCACATGAAGCTTGCTAGGGGTACAAAGGGCATTGCATGACCTAGCTGGCACAGGAGGGACTGGAAGGAGGTCTCTTCTGCTCCTGTAGTCTATATTTCTGTATTTTTCTGGCATGGGCACTAGTCTCTTGGGAGCTGAGCTGGCAGTTCTTCATTTACCTAACCCATAACACATGCAGAGCCATTGAATACTCCCCTGAAGGGCAAAATGAGGTCCCAGATGACTGAAAAAAGTAAATACAGTGCCCATCTCAAAGAAAGAGGATTTGCAGAATTACAGACCAGGCAATCTGATGTCAATACCTGGAAAGACTATTGAGCATGGCATAAAGGAATCCATTTCTAAGCACCAAGAGGATAACAGGGTGATTGGGTAAAGCCAAAATGGATTAGTCAAGAGCAATCCAATCTTAATGAACCTGATTTCCTTCTTCAGCAAGGTGGCTGCCTTCATGGATGGGAGGAAAACAACGGATATTCAAAACCTTGATTTTAGCAAGGCTTTTACCCTGTTGACCATGACATTCTCACTAGTAAGCAGTGGAAATGGAGTCTAGATGAAAGTACTATAAAAGGTGGATATATAATTGGTTGGATTATGGTACTCAAGGTGCCGTCATCAATGTCTAACTGGAAAGAAATATCAAACAGATTCTCTAGGGGCCTGTCAGGAGTCTGGTGCTGTTCAATATCTTAACTAACAATTTGGAAGATGAAATTGAGTGCACAACTGATAAATTTGCAGATCAACTGACACTGAGTGAAATTCTAGACACTTTGGAAAATAGAAGTGGAAGTCAGAATGACCTTGATAAATGAGAAAAAATGGTCCAAAAATTAATTAAAAGAAATTCAGTCAAGACAAGTACAAAGTCCCTTCATTTAGGATGAAACAATCAAATGCACAAATACAGGTTTGGGAATGGATGGCTTGGCTGAAGTACAGAAGAAAAGGACCTGGGAATTATAGGGGACTGCAAGCTTTATGTGAGTCTACATTGTGTTCTTGTTGCCAAAAAAAAACCAATAGTACATTGAGTTGTGTTAACAAAGGTGTCACTTGCAAGTCAAAGGAAGTGAATCTTCCACTCTCTTCAGTACTGCTGAGTCTTTGCCTGAAGTGATGTGTCCCATTTAGAGCACCATACTACAAGAAAACCATGGGCAAAATAAAAGAGTAGAGTGAAGAGCACCAATAATGATTTGAGATCTAGGAAATATGACTTATGAGGAGAGGGTCAGAAAACTGGGATAATTTCATTTGGAAAAGAGAACTGAAGAAAAATTAGATACCAGTCTTAAAATACTTGAAGAGTGTTTCCAAAGGGGTTGATGATAGTCTGTTCTCTGTGACAACAGGAAACAGGACAAGAAGTAATGTTCTTAAATTCCAACAAGGGAAGTTTACTTTGGAGATTTAGGAAAAAACTCTCTCACTATGAGCATGGTTAAGTAGGGGAACAGACCACCTAGAGAGGTTGTGGAATCTCATCCTTGGCAGTTCTTAAGAGCAGGTTAAACAAACACTGGTATAAGATGGTTTACACAAGGATGATCCTGCCTTGAGCAGGGGTTTAGGCTAGATGTGGCCTCCTAAGGTCTATTCTGGCCCTATTTTTCTATGATTCTATGGCACTGCCCAATAGGAGAATCTTTCACTTGCTATCAGTGTGGGTTGCCTTAGGAATCAATCTGTGAGATCCATCAGCTTCCATGCTACATCATTCCCTGTGTCATACATGTGTGATATGGACCAGGCTTTATCCCCACTGGAAAATGGCATTAGAGCCCCTCAAATTCAGATCCCACGTAGCACCGCTCAAAGGACTGTCATTCTACAATGGGTCCCAGGCATGGACACTTAGTAACACATATGAGGAGGCTGGGAATGTAGACAAAACTGGACCTGTGATGAGACAGGGCCTTCGAGGGTCTTGGATCTAGCCCGGTCTCTAGTGCCCCCTAGGCTGGGATTTTTGAGCCATAAGGACTCATAGTGATTATCTAAACTCACTTTTTCTATCACTCAGGACAAAGAATCTCACCTGGGAATTTTTCCATTGAGCCCTTCATCAAAGCCAGACTTTACAGGTTTCAGAACCCACCTTCACCTTTGAATCTGAGGACCTGGTATCCAAAGATCCCACCACCACCACCACCACCTTCTGAGCACTCAGTGGCAGTTATATTTAATCTGTTCAGCACCTTATAAGTGTTTCACTCTCTGGAACCCACCAAGGCACGAAAATCCATATCTTCATGCAAATCCCACTGATACCAGGCCTAATTGGGCCCACTCACACTGTTTCCACTGGAGAAATGGACTGCATGTAACAAAATGCTTCAGGTCTTATTGGTGGGGCACTTGTCAACCCAGTTGCTGGAGCACCCAGAGATGCATAGGTGACTATTACCACATTGTCTCACATACCACATGCCCCCAAATAAGACAATCCCCTTGTTCTTGTAAGGCAGAATGTACAAAAGATTTTTCCAGGGTCATGGCCTAGAGCTGGTTTTCTAATGGAGGCTGTGTTGCAACAGAGATGCAAGCATCTTTCCCAGCTAGCAAGCTGAAAGTGGCTGTGAAAGGGTCAGCGCTGGGCTTCTTCCACTCCTGCTTGCTTGCTAAAAAAGCAACACACTATCTTCATGCTCTTTTTTATTCCAGAAAAAAAAAGAAAAAAAATATATCAGCTTCCCTACTTAAAACATGAACTCCAATTTAGGAGGGCTGATCTGAGGGAGGAACAGTACATATGATATGCCAGGAAATATGGTAAGTTGGAAGCCTTGCCACAGAAACCATACATGATGCATTCATAGACTTAAAGGCAAAAAATATCTTTGAATGTGACCTCCCCTATGACACAGACCTTAAAATTTCACCCAATTGAGCCAAATCACTTGTCTTGAAATACAGTCATTTCCAGAAAAGACTTAGTTCAGTCTTGAACCCTAGAGCTCAAGGATAAAGTACCCTCCACTTTCCTCAGCTGCTCTTCCCAATGGTTTTATTCCCAAAGTTGTGCTTCCATTCTCATTTGAATTCATCGGGCATTACATATCACCCACTAATAATACTGGAACAGAAGCCATGAACAACAGATTGTGCAGAAGAAAAGGATGGATATGAAAGAGAGAATGTGAGATCCAACTAGAAGACAACCCATAAAAAACAAAGTTTGCATGTGCTGCATTTTTATTTGGGCATATTCCACATATATCCAAGCTCCTTTCATCAGAGCTCCCCCAGCTTAACACAAGGGCAACAAAGACCCACAGACACACAAGACGCGCAGACATTTCCTTCCTCAAGAGCAGGTGACATCAGTGTCAGACAAGACCACAGAGATGTTGACAGCAGTGGGTTTACCAGTGGCTTTGTCCACACTCTTGTGGATGAAGGTCATCGGGAGGCCTTCGTGGCCCACCACGCAGGCAAATGTATCTCCCCGCTGCCACTCTGATGCTGAGATGCTGAGCGTGCTGTAGATGAAGTAGCTCTCCTCCTCGTCCTCCTTCCCCACTTCCCGAAAGGGGCCAACATTGGTGAAGGCTTGCTGGTCCATGGGCTGGTCCTGCCGGGTCCACGTCACTAGGATGTCGCTGGGGCGGAAGCCCTTGGCCAGGCAAGTCACGGTGGCCGATTCCCGGAGAGCCAGCTCATCGGCAGAAGGAGGATAGATATAGACCAAAGGAGCCCGGATGGGAGCATCTGCCACCCAGACATTGTGAAGTGTTAATGCGGAGGAATGGAACCCAGGAATGCAAGTTTCTACAACCCAACCGATCCTCACCTAGCTTAGAGCTGAGTATAAGACAAAAGGAGTCAGCCTACCATGGTCTGAATCACTGCAGTCTAATCCCAACCCAGAACAGGAGATACCCAGGAATTCTGCTTCCCCCAGTAAAACCCAGTCCCATCCCATGTGTCAAGGCAGAATATAGGCTGACTAGTCTCAGCTGGCTCTAACTACCTGGTCATGACCTAACTACCTTTATCTGCCTTTGGTTACCTGCATGGATGAGTCTATCTTCCTCCTTATAAGCAGCAGCTATTTAGTGCCCAGCAGGCTATTCAACAGGACAGATGCTTTGGGCTTCTGACTCCCTGTTCCTAGTTTCCCAATTCCCGATTCCTGCCTACTGACTGATTGTTCCTGACCTTCCCTCCTTGCTCTTGACCCCTGTCTTGGGACAGCCAGCTCCTGGCTCATGTCTTCCGTTGAGTGATCACTCCATCTCAGTCCCTTACAGATACAGCTGCCTATTCCAGACTCACAGACCAGTGACTCCACTCTGAATCCCTGCTTCCTTCTCCTGACCCCTCACCCAAAACATACTTCTACCATACTGACCCCTTATATCTTTCTTCTTTACAGACCTCAGCTTCCAGCCCCACCTTCTACTGATCCCCCAACTCATGACTCTACTCTGGATCTTGTCTGCTCCTGATCCCCTGAGTTGTGGCCCTCTAGGGTCAAGCCCCAAAAAGCCTATGTCCTGGTCATTGTCTGACACCAGGTCTGTGGTTACATGCAGGAGTTCTGGCCTTCTGTCCACCTCTTGCATTGACGTTTGCACATTTTATTCTCCTGCATCTGTTTGGAAGAGTATGTCCCACTGACATGTACGTGTCCTCAAGCCCCCACTCACTGAAGGGGCAATGCCTATTATCCCAGACTCCATCCACTTTGGCCAGTCAATCCCCTCATCACAGGGATGGACCAGAGTGTTGCCCCATACAATTAAGGTTACATTCATACCGTGACTCTTGTGCACTGTTTTGACGATAGCCGATGGGATATCCTGGTGCTTCACTGTACAGGCGAATTCTTCCCCTGACTTCCACTCCTCCAGACACACCTGCAGGATGCTGGATACACTGTAGCTGCCGTTTCCTTCCAGAACTGGCTCCCTGGACACAAAATCCAAGGGCCCCTCACTTCCCCGGCTCCAGGAGATCTCCAAGTTGGTTGTGGTCTCCATGTTGGTCACCAAGCAAGTGATGGTGGCATTCTGGGATATGTAGAGATCCTCCAGGGATGGAGGCAAGAGAAAGACTTCCGCCTGGGGGGCCTTGCAGGCACCTGGTTGGGAGGCATTGAAGACTGGGCTGAGTGGCTGAAGGTGGCAACCAATGAGCCAGAAGCTCAAGGGGTGAAGAGCACAGGGAGATTTTTTCAAAAGACTTTACAGGGTGAATTGGATGTAAGTGGGGTAAGAATGGGGCATAGGGTTGTTTCTTGGCATTCTGGGCACCCAACCCCCCACTGAATGAGATCTTTACCTTACACAGCATCAAGAAGGGCAGGTGAAACTGCCAAACACCATGGAGTGGTTAAGCTGCCAGCTTTGTCTTGGAATGAATTAAATCCCCCAGCCAGAACTGACAATCTTGACCTCCAGTGGCTGGGTGCAATCCTGTGCCCTCCTCCTACAGTGCCAATTTTATTTTACTCCCATCAGTGGCATTTCACCCTGGAGTATGAAGGGTGAAGGGGAAGCTTTCCAAGCTGCCAAAGGGAATTAGTGCCCAATCCTCAAGAGGAAACTGAGTGTCTGGTGGACTGATGGAAACCATGGCAACTGGGAAGCAAGGGAACATCCCTGCGTCGCCCCACGGGGCATTGGGGTTGCAGGCAGTTCTGGGACCGCATGTACTGCCCCTTCCTTCCTGATTTGATGCTCAAACTCACCTTCTCCAAGCTCTGCTTCCACCGTCAAGTTATCAACCAGCGCTACGTGCAACACCACACAGTAGTAGTCAGAAACCGTAGTAATTTCCCCTTCTGGTCTGGGCACCCGCAGGAGGCTGTGAGTGGAGAATGTCTGGCCATCCCTAATGATGGGCCCATGGGAATACTGAGATGGGGACACTTTGGTGCCTTTGTGCTCCCAGTGCAGGCTGATCTCTTGTGGGAAGAATCCCGTGACATCACAGAGGAGCGTGACAGAGTCATTCTTCCCCGAAGCTTCAGCTGGGTCTTGGCTAAGAATGGTGGCTGAGACAGTAGGCGCCTGGGCTGGATTGGCTGGAAGGGATCAAGATGCAAGATGAAGCTAATTTCTCTCCTGAAGACGGAGTGAGCTTCCTCTTAGCCTCATCTGGGAGCATACCAAGATGGCCAATTCTAGGAACATATATTCAGTTCTATGTGCTGGTTTTCCTTTCCATCTCCAGCTCTGGGAGTCAGGTGAATACCTGGGACTCTCCGTGCTAGTTGAAAGGAAATAGAATGGCAGTTGCTCTTCCCTCCAGACTTATAACCCAGAAGTCAAATAAAAATGATTCTACCTTCTGGCAGAGGGTAATTTTTTCAGATTCCTTGACTTTTTCCAATCCAGGGGAATGGAAGCACATTAGTAAAAAATTGGTGAGAATATTGAAAGTACCTAAACTGGCTGAACCCAAAACCTTACCCTGCAACTTAAGTGATTCAAGTGGTTTAGAAGATCACAAAATACACAAGTAACTTCAGGAGTTAAAAATTCAAGTCATTAAGGCTCATCACAAAATAGAGAGACAAACAACAAAAGCCAATGTGACATTAGACAACTTGAAATTAGAAATAAGGCACAAATTTTGGAAGGTAACCCTTACCAGCAGCTGCTAAGGGAAGTCATGGGTTCTCCATCCCAGAGTGACAAGGGAAGACTGGATGTCTTTCTGGAAGAGTTGTTTTAACCAGGGTCACACTACTGAACTTGATACTGGGTGAAACTGAGGAGGTCACAATAGACGATCAAGCATTCTCTTCTGGCCTTATACTCTCTGAAGCCAGCTTCTATCCACCATGGAGATGCATCATCTGACCCTTCTAATCCCTTTTCTACCCCTCCACCTTGGTCCTTATCAGAAACCTAGCCCCAAACCTGCTAAAATGACTGAGAGAGTGACAATCGTCAGATTCTCCACTACCACCTTGAGCTCAGGCTGGATTCTACTCAAGAACACAAGGGCCCACTTCGCTTTGAAGAATTTCTTCTGATCCTACTAACCATTTCTATTACCTGGACATTGGTGCTATCCAATGTTCCCCTACCAAAATATAGACTCCCTCAACACCTGGTAAGAAACCACCCCCTGTGCCAAAAAGTCAATTCACACTAGAGAGCAGATGGAGGAAATCCATTCCCATTGTCCAGGAGATGCTAAAGAAGAAAGCTGCCGGGGCAGAGACAGGAACAGAACCCATGGATACTCACTCATGTCTATTATGGGAGCATCCTTCCTGACTCCTCTTGCACAGGGAAGTACCACGTTGCAGGTGAACCTTGTCCTGGTCTTCCACTGCACCAGGGTTATTCCATGGGCGCTGGTGATACTCTGGGTCCCGTTGCCTTGTGTCACAATGGCTCCTGTCTTGGCCAAAGAGCTGGTCTTCCCATCTATTTCCCAGGCCACTTGAGCACCTACTAAGCTGTAGCCCATAATGAGGCATGTAACACGGGCTGTGTTATCAACCAGGTCATCATAGGACGGCAGGGTGACATCAATGGATGGATCCGCTGAGTTACTGAGACAGGCTGAGGGAAGGCAAAGGAGTCATTTCAGTAAAGTTGACCAGAAGAATCCCCTGCCCTTTTTGAAATCTTACAGAACTGGGCTACCTTAGCTAGGGAGACAGAGTTTCCTACTTTTGTGATCTCCAAATTCTATAAGATATTAGAGAGAGGCAGAGTTTTCTTTCAGTGGCTTCTGTCTGAACTCCCCAATTGTTCAGTCTCTCCATATTTCCCTCTGAAGTGTTTAAACTGTCCAATATTTCCTCATCATTTTTTTCTACTCATTCTTCTGCACCACCTAAAGTTACTGCATCCCCATTCCTTCTACTTATCCATACCTCCCTCCTACACTTTCCATGCATCGTACCCATATTTCTATCAATCCTCCATGCACATGCATTCATCCACACAACCATGTATCCATCCACCTTCTGTGGCCATTCATTGACCCAAACATACATGCAGCATATAGCTCACCAGCTATACATCCAATCACAGTGTCTCTCTTTCTATTCATCTAAAGTGTCCATCCATTCACTTACATATATTCCAGGTGTCTATCCATCCAGCATTCCACATTGTCTCCCTTTTCATCCATCCATCTCCTCCACAGTGCCAACCATCCACATATCCTTCTATCTCTTGTATTTACATGTCACCTGTCACTTCACTGGGATAGTTTAGTCAGGGAGGATCCCACCTTCAGCAGAGGACTGATTTAGATGACCTCATGAGGCCCCTCCCAGGCTATGATCACCCTGATATCAGAGCCCAGTACCCTACCACCCTTTGGTGAGCCTGGTTTTCAGCTTACCCTTCACCCCACTCCCCAATCCAAAGTGTTGCCATCAAGACCCCTCACCTGAGCATTTGCTTATGTTGGACATCCAGAAGCCTACGTCCCAGGCAGAGTGGGTAACTTTGCATGTGTAAACATCCCCTTTATCCCAGCTCTCCCTGGTGATGTGTACTTGGCTGTGGCCTCTGTATAAGGCATCTGTGCCCTTTGCAGAGGAGTA
>NW_005843065.1:282324-285256 GCF_000455745.1 Alligator sinensis
CTTCACACCATTCACAAGCCATTCCACTGTAGCTTTCTCGGGGCTGAAGTTCATTAGAAGGCAGACCAGCTCCAGCTTCTCTGTGGAGCTGTCCTCACAAGAAGGGAGCAGCAGGCTCACCTGGGGTGGGATCAGCTCTACATGCACAAAGACAGAGAGTGGGGGGCACATTATTTTTTGAGGCAACTGCTGCTTTCTGCTTCAATTGCCATTTAGCAAAAACCTCAGATTTCCATCACGTGAAATCTCTGGAGGGAAAAATTGTCAGCCAGCCCCAAGGAACCCCCCTCCACTCCCAACACTGTCTGATGCTACTTAGGTTCATAGGAAAGTTAGACTGGAAGAGACCTCATGAAGTCATCTAAGCCAGCACCCTGCTCAAGGCAGGATCATCCATGACTAAGCCCTCCCACCCAACCATCTGTCTAACCTGCTTTTGAAAATTTCCAGGGATGGAGGAGATTCCACAACTTCTCTAGGTAGCCTACTCCAGTGCCTGACCACCCACACGGCTGTACCTGCAGTCGCTTCCTTAGCAACAAAGGGATGGGATTTTTCCAAAACCATCTAAGCCAATAATTCTCAGCCTTTTTAGACTTCATTAGATTCCGGGACTCCACAGAAAATGACAGCTCTTGGCTTTCACTCATTTCATGACTATGGAAAAGTATTAGAGCAATTCTTTGGTTGTCAAGCACTCCGAAAGACCATAATAGGTCAGCATGTTTTGACACTGTAGATTCACTTTTGAAAACTCCAGGTTTGCGTTGTGACTCACATCTTGGTATTTGTACACCCCAAAATACAAGTGTTCTGCAACGCCCCACCAAACCCTTAAAAAGATTTCATAACACCCTGGTTGAGAATCACTGATTTCAGGGATCACAATGAATGCCACTTGGGCCTCTAAACACTTTAGGCAACTGAAAATACCTGGACATTGATGCCTCCCTGTGTGTTGTTTACAGTGAGCATGTCTATATGAGACTGCTAACTTTGCACTAACCTAATAACACTGCACAGTAGCATGCCGAGCAAAACCTCTGCTAATATGCTACTGCACAGTAGTATTAGGCCACTGCACAGTTAGTGTCTGTAAAAAGTCATGTGCTGGTGCTACTGCGCAGTAGTACCAGTTACTGGACATTGATTTAGGACTTAGTTATACAAGTACTAAACTTAATGCACAGTAGCTGTGACACTTTAATGAATGTCTAGATGCACTCAGTGTGTTTTCCCTGGTAAATAGCACAAGGCAAAGCTGGAGCTCAAGCTCTGGGGAATCCTGACTTAGGTTCATAGGAAAGTTAGACTGGAAGAGACCTCATGAAGTCATCTAAGCCAGCACCCTGCTCAAGGCAGGATCATCCATGACTAAGCCCTCCCACCCAACCATCTGTCTAACCTGCTTTTGAAAATTTCCAGGGATGGAGGAGATTCCACAACTTCTCTAGGTAGCCTACTCCAGTGCCTGACCACCCACACGGCTGTACCTGCAGTCGCTTCCTTAGCAACAAAGGGATGGGATTTTTCCAAAACCATCTAAGCCAATAATTCTCAGCCTTTTTAGACTTCATTAGATTCCGGGACTCCACAGAAAATGACAGCTCTTGGCTTTCACTCATTTCATGACTATGGAAAAGTATTAGAGCAATTCTTTGGTTGTCAAGCACTCCGAAAGACCATAATAGGTCAGCATGTTTTGACACTGTAGATTCACTTTTGAAAACTCCAGGTTTGCGTTGTGACTCACATCTTGGTATTTGTACACCCCAAAATACAAGTGTTCTGCAACGCCCCACCAAACCCTTAAAAAGATTTCATAACACCCTGGTTGAGAATCACTGATTTCAGGGATCACAATGAATGCCACTTGGGCCTCTAAACACTTTAGGCAACTGAAAATACCTGGACATTGATGCCTCCCTGTGTGTTGTTTACAGTGAGCATGTCTATATGAGACTGCTAACTTTGCACTAACCTAATAACACTGCACAGTAGCATGCCGAGCAAAACCTCTGCTAATATGCTACTGCACAGTAGTATTAGGCCACTGCACAGTTAGTGTCTGTAAAAGTCATGTGCTGGTGCTACTGCGCAGTAGTACCGGTTACTGGATGTTGATTTAGGACTTAGTTATACAAGTACTAAACTTAATGCACAGTAGCTGTGACACTTTAATGAATGTCTAGATGCACTCAGTGTGTTTTCCCTGGTAAATAGCACAAGGCAAAGCTGGAGCTCAAGCTCTGGGGAATCCTGATGCCTGATGGAGACTTTCCTTCAATGATTCCTATCCGAGGAGGATGCAGGTGCCACAGGGAATGACACCGTATCAGAAGTAAACCCTGAGAGAAAACTCTATGATTCTGATGAAAGTTCCTAAACTGGCTGAACCCAAAACCTTACCCTACGACTTAAGTGCTTCAAGTGATTTAGAAGATCACAAAATACACAAGTAACTTCAGGAGTTAAAAATTCAAGCCATTAAGGCTCCGTCACGAAATAGAGAGGGAAACAACAAAAACCAATGCGAGATTAGATTAATTGAAATTAGAAATAAGGCACACATTTTGAAAGGAAACCCTTACCAGCAGCTGCTAAGGGAAGTCATGGGTTCTCCATCCCAGAGTGACAAGGGAAGACTGGATGTTTTTCTGGAAGAGTTGCTTTAACCAGGGTCAGACTACTGAGCTTGATACTGGGTGAAACCGAGGAGGTCACAATAGACGATCAAGCGTTCTCTTCTGGCCTTATACTCTCTGAAGCCAGCTTCTATCCACCATGGAGATGCATCATCTGACCCTTATAATCCCTTTTCTACCCCTCTGTGACAGGGGGCGTCCTCTGGGCCGAACTCTGTGGCCCGCCCGCCTGTCACCGTGACGGGGGGCCTACTCAGGGCTGAGCTCTTTGTGGCCCGCCCCCCCGT
>NW_005843065.1:285587-294694 GCF_000455745.1 Alligator sinensis
GCCCCGGGCCCCCCCCCAGGCCAGTCGGGACCCCAGGCCCCCGGCTCTTGGGCGTCCCTCACGGTGGGCTCCCGGCCCTTTCGACTACCATAGTCCTGGCCCCAGCATGGGCCAGTCGAGGGTACTCTCCCCTTCGGGCTGGGTCTCTCTAGCCGCTCACTCTGTCACTGGGCCTCACCGTGCCACTACTCCCCATCCTCTCGGGGGCAACCGCAGCACCACGCCCACATCACTCCCACTCTCGGGGTCTGCCCTCTCGGGGCCCCTCACAACACTGGCCCATCTGGCCCCCCCCAACATACGCATGGGTAACCCATGCAGTGGTGGTGGGAGCTAGAGGTTAAGGCACCCTGACCCACCTTTCACTGGGGTGATAACTGGCCTGGCACTTCCTGGGGGCTCCCGCACCACTGAGCGCCCCACCAGACCACCCACTCCTGGCAGGGTGCAGTCTCAGGTCATGCCCAGGACCAGGAGCCTCCTTACCAACCCCTTGCAGCTCCCCCTTACCTCCAGGTCATTCTCAACAACCCTCCAACCAGGCAATGTTGCTGCCTCACCTCCTGCAACCAAACTGCCTTGTTTATATTGGCAGCCTAGGCCTCAAAATGGCTGCCCTAATCAGGCACCTGGAGGCTGCCAGCTCCAGGCCCTTAACGTGGCAGAGACACCCTGTGCTCTGCCACCCCCTCCACCTTGGTCCTTATCAGAAACCTAGCCCCAAATCTGCTAAAATGACTGAGAGAGTGACAATCGTCAGATTCTCCACTACCACCTTGAGCTCAGGCTGGATTCTACTCAAGAACACAAGGGCCCACTTCGCTTTGAAGAATTTCTTCTGATCCTACTAACCATTTCTATTACCTGGACATTGGTGCTATCCAATGTTCCCCTACCAAAATATAGACTCCCTCAACACCTGGTAAGAAACCACCCCCTGTGCCAAAAAGTCAATTCACACTAGAGAGCAGATGGAGGAAATCCATTCCCATTGTCCAGGAGATGCTAAAGAAGAAAGCTGCCGGGGCAGAGACAGGAACAGAACCCATGGATACTCACTCATGTCTATTATGGGAGCATCCTTCCTGACTCCTCTTGCACAGGGAAGTACCACGTTGCAGGTGAACCTTGTCCTGGTCTTCCACTGCACCAGGGTTATTCCATGGGCGCTGGTGATACTCTGGGTCCCGTTGCCTTGTGTCACAATGGCTCCTGTCTTGGCCAAAGAGCTGGTCTTCCCATCTATTTCCCAGGCCACTTGAGCACCTACTAAGCTGTAGCCCATAATGAGGCATGTAACACGGGCTGTGTTATCAACCAGGTCATCATAGGACGGCAGGGTGACATCAATGGATGGATCCGCTGAGTTACTGAGACAGGCTGAGGGAAGGCAAAGGAGTCATTTCAGTAAAGTTGACCAGAAGAATCCCCTGCCCTTTTTGAAATCTTACAGAACTGGGCTACCTTAGCTAGGGAGACAGAGTTTCCTACTTTTGTGATCTCCAAATTCTATAAGATATTAGAGAGAGGCAGAGTTTTCTTTCAGTGGCTTCTGTCTGAACTCCCCAATTGTTCAGTCTCTCCATATTTCCCTCTGAAGTGTTTAAACTGTCCAATATTTCCTCATCATTTTTTTCTACTCATTCTTCTGCACCACCTAAAGTTACTGCATCCCCATTCCTTCTACTTATCCATACCTCCCTCCTACACTTTCCATGCATCGTACCCATATTTCTATCAATCCTCCATGCACATGCATTCATCCACACAACCATGTATCCATCCACCTTCTGTGGCCATTCATTGACCCAAACATACATGCAGCATATAGCTCACCAGCTATACATCCAATCACAGTGTCTCTCTTTCTATTCATCTAAAGAGTCCATCCATTCACTTACATATATTCCAGGTGTCTATCCATCCAGCATTCCACATTGTCTCCCTTTTCATCCATCCATCTCCTCCACAGTGCCAACCATCCACATATCCTTCTATCTCTTGTATTTACATGTCACCTGTCACTTCACTGGGATAGTTTAGTCAGGGAGGATCCCACCTTCAGCAGAGGACTGATTTAGATGACCTCATGAGGCCCCTCCCAGGCTATGATCACCCTGATATCAGAGCCCAGTACCCTACCACCCTTTGGTGAGCCTGGTTTTCAGCTTACCCTTCACCCCACTCCCCAATCCAAAGTGTTGCCATCAAGACCCCTCACCTGAGCATTTGCTTATGTTGGACATCCAGAAGCCTACGTCCCAGGCAGAGTGGGTAACTTTGCATGTGTAAACATCCCCTTTATCCCAGCTCTCCCTGGTGATGTGTACTTGGCTGTGGCCTCTGTATAAGTCATCTGTGCCCTTTGCAGAGGAGTAAGGCATGCCAGGAAGGTCCTTCTTCACACCATTCACAAGCCATTCCACTGTAGCTTTCTCGGGGCTGAAGTTCATTAGAAGGCAGACCAGCTCCAGCTTCTCTGTGGAGCTGTCCTCACAAGAAGGGAGCAGCAGGCTCACCTGGGGTGGGATCAGCTCTACATGCACAAAGACAGAGAGTGGGGGGCACATTATTTTTTGAGGCAACTGCTGCTTTCTGCTTCAATTGCCATTTAGCAAAAACCTCAGATTTCTATCACGTGAAATCTCTGGAGGGAAAAATTGTCAGCCAGCCCCAAGGAACCCCCCTCCACTCCCAACACTGTCTGATGCTACTTAGGTTCATAGGAAAGTTAGACTGGAAGAGACCTCATGAAGTCATCTAAGCCAGCACCCTGCTCAAGGCAGGATCATCCATGACTAAGCCCTCCCACCCAACCATCTGTCTAACCTGCTTTTGAAAATTTCCAGGGATGGAGGAGATTCCACAACTTCTCTAGGTAGCCTACTCCAGTGCCTGACCACCCACACGGCTGTACCTGCAGTCGCTTCCTTAGCAACAAAGGGATGGGATTTTTCCAAAACCATCTAAGCCAATAATTCTCAACCTTTTTAGACATAACACCCTGGTTGAGAATCACTGATTTCAGGGATCACAATGAATGCCACTTGGGCCTCTAAACACTTTAGGCAACTGAAAATACCTGGACATTAATGCCTCCCTGTGTGTTGTTTACAGTGAGCATGTCTATATGAGACTGCTAACTTTGCACTAACCTAATAACACTGCACAGTAGCATGCCGAGCAAAACCTCTGCTAATATGCTACTGCACAGTAGTATTAGGCCACTGCACAGTTAGTGTCTGTAAAAAGTCATGTGCTGGTGCTACTGCGCAGTAGTACCAGTTACTGGACATTGATTTAGGACTTAGTTATACAAGTACTAAACTTAATGCACAGTAGCTGTGACTCTTTAATGCATGTCTAGATGCACTCAGTGTGTTTTCCCTGGTAAATAGCATAAGGCAAAGCTGGAGCTCAAGTTCTGGGGAATCCTGATGCCTGATGGAGACTTTCCTTCAATGATTCCTATCTGAGGAGGATGCAGGTGCCACAGGGAATGACACCGTATCAGAAGTAAACCCTGAGAGAGAACTCTGTGTTTCTGATGATACAACATAGGTCAGAGTCTCTTGCTATGTAAATCAGCACAGACCCATTGGATCACAACTGAATTACACTGGCTGGGGATCTGTCCCCACAATCCATTGACTTGTACATCTATCTGCCCTGGGTGCAGAACCCCTGTATGCCTGGAGACTGCTGGGAGCTGTAGTTTCCAAACAGGCCACAGTAATGACTAGAGAAGGGAAGGGTGATTGTGGTGTCTCTACCCATCCAATTAGAAGGAGCTCAAGTTGGGGATGAGGAGTAAGGCATGAAGTGGTCATTGCCCTCTGTAGAGTGGGGGCAGTGTGACACCAAGATGCCAATTAAGACCAGTGTCCAACACTCCCAAGAGATTTGGATGCTAACTTCCCAATGGAATCAGGTGCCGAATTCATCCCAGCACCATAAAGCAATATTCCCCTACATGGCCCTTCACTCTCTGCCTGAGGGTTGAATTCTACCCGACAGCCTTTGCTCATTCAATGGGCTGTAAGCAAGTTTTGCAAGTGGCTCTGCCGTGATAAGTTACCAGGACCCAAACTGTGTTGTCGACATGACCCAAATTTGTCCAGTGCTGCATGGTGAAACTTCCAAGAGCTCCTAGGGGATACAACATAAAAGGTAACAGATTCCAAAACCCCATAGGAGAAGGGAAAATCTCAGCCTTTCTATCCCATCCTCCCCATGGCACATCTTACTTGTCAGAAGGACTGTCTTGGACACAGAGAATTTTGTAGGTCTGTGCTCCACATTGCACTGGTAACCACTGCTGCTCCTTGGGCTGTTGGAAGGGATGGTGAGCTGGCTGCTCAGGGTGTAGGCTCCACTTTGGATCTGCACAGCTGGAAAAGTCTTGATCCCTTGAGTGACCTTGCCAGAATTCCACTTGACATACACGGGCTCTGGGTTATAGCCAGTCACAAGGCAAGCCAAGACAGTCTCTGCCTTAGCACGGCCATTCTCAGGAGCGTGGCAGGAGACCAGGGGGTATACGGAGGGGGCTTTCAAAGCAGCTGCAGGAAAAATAATCAGAGAGAAACAGAAACTGTCAGATACATGGAAGTATGGAAGGATGGACACACCTCATTTAGTCACACATCACACTGATCTTTTTCCTGAGAAAATAATGATTGAAAACAGAGTGTGTGACTTAAACAAGAAACTAATTCTGAACAGTTTCCTTAGAAAGAGGGGAAAAACCTTTCTTAGTCTTCATTCTGCCTTTCCAAAATAAGCAGCATGTCTTATCTAAGGAGTCGGGGGGAGGCACGTGGTTTATGAATAAGTATGGTATATCCTGAAACCCATAATGCCAATCATCCAAAATAGTCCAGTGACTCTGGAAGCAGAATGGGGTCCTGTGAAATAGTTTGGGAGGACTAGAGCCCAAGGCTCCTGGGTTCTCTCCCAGCTTAGGAAGGAGTACGAGGGTCTTGTGGGTTGCAGCAAAAGGCTGTTTAGGATTCCTGGGTTCTACACCAGCTCTGAGAGAGAAGAACAGTTTGGTGGTTTAGAGTAGGAACAGGGGGACTAGAAGCCAGGACGCCTGGGTTCTATCCCTCACTCTAGGATTGTGGTTGAGGTTTCATGATTCATCCTCCCACGTGGAGAGTTATGCACACAGGTCCCCCGAGGATTACTCTTTTTTGAGGTCTGAAGCCTCCTTGACCAAAAATCTGGCCAAAAAAGAAAACCACAAATAACTTAGGCCGAAAAAGGGGAAGTTGCAGGAATGAAAATAACCCTTAAGTTGTTTTTCTCCCCAATTTCAGCCCCTTGGGGAACACACCCATTTCTCAAATTTCTCATTCTTTCTCCCCTTTTTCAGCCCTGAACTCCCCCGAGATGGTGTCATCAGTGAGGGGGTATTCTTACTGCTATTTTGAGGGGGACATTTTCTCCCAGCCCTTCATTGGCAAAGATGCTTCAGAAGAGATGCAGAAGAAACCTAGACCAGAACTGGATCCCACTGTCTATGGCTCTGGGTTTCAATCCACCGTGAGTGATGCATTGGTGAGTAAGTGGAAGGGAAGCATCTACCGATTGCTTCCTCTTGTGTGAGTGCAGAGTTTGCCCTGACTGTGCTGAAGCCACCCTCTCTAGAGAAGTGTGTGGCAGGGGAGGGCAGCAGGACTCCTGGGTTCTCTTCCCAGGTCTTAAAAGGAAGGAGTTCAACTGGGTTAGAACTGGGGAAGGATTGAAAGTCTTTGGGTCTGGGATGGATCATGAGATCTATTGGGTTACAATAAGTGGGACTGGAGTCCAGGACTCTTGGACTCCATTCTCAGCAATGAGACAATGTGAGATGCGTCTCACTGAGCTATCAGAGACGGAGGGACACCAACAGAACTAGATGGAGCCCTGGTTGGAGTAGCAGGGGACTGTGGGTCAGGAGCGAGGGATACCAGCACCAGTAAGGAAAGCCCACATCTGTGGTAGCATGGGTGGTGGGGCTGGTGGGTCATGAGCAAGGGGAACCAGGGCTAAGACCAGAGGGAGCTGCTGTAGAGAGTGAAGGATGCTAGCAGAGATGTATGGGCAGTGAAGATAGGAAGGGACCTGCTAGCAAACCTCGAGGATCATAAGAAGAACTCTTAATGGAGAAGAATAGGGATGAGATCAACAAGCTGTGGGTCAGGACTGAGGGGCACCTCAGGGGAATGGTGGGGCTATGGGTCAGGACTGAGGGGCAATGCAGGAATTTGGGTCAGGGCAATGGCAGAGCTAATGAGGCAAGCATGGAGATAGTCTACCAGGGGTTGTGGGTCAGGAGTGCAGGCCACTAGCAAAGCTGAGCAGGAGACTTTAGGGCTAGGATAGCAGGGGGCTGCAGGTCAGGGTTGGGGGACATTGACAAATCTGTAGGAATGAGCCCACAGCTGAGCTAGCAGGAGCTAAAAATGGAGCAAGAGGGGCATTGGCAGAGCTGGGATATGGAGATCCCAGGGCTGGTGGGGCAGGTGGCTACAGGTCAGGGGTGAGGGGCATCGGCAAGGCTGTGTGGGCATCTAAGATCTGGGAAGGAGAGAACCTGTTGATGAGTCTTGAGGATCACTGGAAGAGCTCTGAATTGAGCTCGGCACTGGAAGAGCTGTGGGGTACTGGTAGCAGGGGGCTGTGAGGCAAAAGTAAGGTGCCCAAGCAACCTAGGGAGGAGACAAGCTGGGGGCTCAGCTAGCCAGGGAGTGGGATGCATCAGCAGAACTGGAAGAAGCCCAGGGATGGGGTGCCAGGGCTGTCGGTCAGGACTGAGAATGAAGCAGCCAAGCTGGGCAGAGCTCAGGGCTGGGCTAGTAGAGGGCTGCCCGTTTGGAGTGAGGGGCATTGGCAGAGCTGAGTTCAAGGTACCCCGAGCTGGTCTACCAAGGGACTATGGGTGAGGAATGAAGGGCACCAGCAGGGCTGGGGAGGAAGAATGGAGGGATAGGGTAACAGGGGGCTGCAGCACCAGGATTGGAGGACTCCAGAAAGCTGTAGGGATGGTCTCATGCTGGGCTAGCAGAGGTTGGGGGTCAGAAGTATGGGGAACCAGCAGACTTCTGGATGGCTGTTTAAGGGAGGCTGTGGGCAGGGGCAGGGGGCTATGGGCTGGGAGCGAGGGGCACCAACAAAGCAGCAGAGAAGGTCCCAGGGCTATACTAGCAGGGAGGTGCAGCTCAGGGGTGAGGGGCATTAGCAGGGCTGCAGAAGCCCAGGGTTTCAGGTAGCAGGGGGCTGCAGATCAGGAGTGAGGGAGGGCACTGGCAGACTAGCAGGAGCTTATCCCAGCACTGGCCTGGCAGGGGGGCTGCAGGCTGGGAGTGAGGGGCACCAGCAGACCTAGGAAGGAAGAATTCAGAGCAGAATAGCAGGGGGTGGTGGGCCAGGAATGGGTGGCACCAGCAAAGCTATAGGAATGGTTCTAGAGCTGGGCTAGCAGGGGACTGTGGAAAGAGAGTGCGGGGCAACAGCAGAGCTGTAAGGATTGTCCCAGGGCTGATCTACGAAGGGGCTGCAGGTTGGGAGTGAAGGGCACCAGCAGAGTTGGGAAGGAAGAATTCAGCGCTAGGACAGCAGAGGGCTGGGGGTCAGCAGTGGGGGGTATCAGCAGAGCTGTAGGGGTAGTTCTAGCACTGGGCTAACAGTGGGGTGTGGATTGGGCTTGAGGATCCTGGGGGACCCCCTACTCACCTAGCAGGGAGCTATGGGAAGAGAGTGAGGGCACCAACAGACCTGGGGAGGAAGAATTCAGGGCTAGGATAGCAAGGGCTAGGATAGCAGGGGCTGGGACCAGGATTGGGGGGAACTAGGGCTGGGTTGGCAGGGGGCTGTGGGTTGGGGGCTGCAGTGCTTGGTGACACCCAGTGCTTGGAGTACAGGGGCTGTGGGTCAGGAAGGAGGTGGGACCAACAGAGCTGGGACAAGCCCAAGGTTGGGTTAGCAAGGGAGCTGCACTAGCAAAACTGGGGAAGGGGTGCACCCAGTGCTGAGGTAGCAGGGGGCTACAGATCAGGAGTGAGGGGCACTAGCAGACAAGGCAGAAGCTGTACCTAGCACTGGACTGACAGGGGACTGTGGGTTGGGAGTGAGGGACACCAGTAGAGCTGGGAAGGAAGAGTCTAGGGCTAGGACAGCAGGAAGCTGTGAGCCAGGAGTGGGGTGCACCAGCAGAGCTGTAGGGATAGCAGGGGGCTGGGCTAGCAGGAGGCTGCAGGTTGGGAGTGAGGAGCACTAGCAGAGCTGGGGAGGAAGGGTTTAGAGCTAGGACAGCAGCTGCTGGGTGTCAGCAATGGGGGGGGCACCAGCAGAGCTGTAGAGATATTTCTAGGACTGGGCTAGCAGTGGGGTCCAAGTTGTGCTTGAGAAGCACCTGAGGATCTTGGGGAATACCAAGTTGGCCTAGCATGGGGCTATGGAAAGAGAGTGGAAGGCACCAGAAGAGCTCAGAAGGAAGAATTTGGGGTGAGGATAGCAGGGGGCTGTGGACCAGGACTTGAGGGGAACCAGCAAAGCTGTAGGGATGGTCCCAGGGTTGGCTTAGAAGTGGGGCTGTGGGTTGGGAGCCTGCAGAGCTTGGTGAAACCCAGTGCTGAGGTAGCAGGGGGCTGCAGGGGAGGAATGAGGGGCACTGGCAGACTGGATAGAAGCTGAGCCTAGCACTGGACTGCAGGGGGCTGCAGGTTGGGAGTGAGGGGCACCAGTAGAGCAAGGGAGAAAGAGTTTAGGGCTAGGACAGCAGGGGGTGGAGGTCACCAATGGGGGGGCACCAGAAGAGCTGTAGGGATAGTTCTAGCTCTGGGCTAGCAGCAGGGTGCAGACTGGGCTTGAGGAGCACCTGAAGACTTTGGGGGATACCAAGATGACCTAGAAGGGAGCTATGGAACAAGAGTGAGGGGCACCAGCAGAGCTGGAGAGAAAGAATTCAGGGCTAGGATAGCAAGGGGCTAGGGACCAGGTTTGGGGGGAACTAGCAAAGCTGTAGAGATGGTCCCAGGGCTGGGCTAGCAGGGGGCTGTGGCTTGGGAGTGAGGGGCACCAACAGAGCTGGGGAGGAAGAGTTTATGGCTAGGGCAACAGGG
>NW_005843065.1:294704-336814 GCF_000455745.1 Alligator sinensis
GGGCAGGCTTTATGGGCACCAGCAAAGGTGTCCAGGTGGTCCTAGCACTGAGCTATCAAGGGACTGTGGGCTGGGAGTGAGGGGCACCTACAAAGCTTGGGGAACCCAGGGCTGGATTAACTGGGGGCTGTGAGTTGGGGGTGAGAGACCCTGGCATGGTTGGAGGGCCCCCAGGACTGCAGAGACAAGAGACTGTGGATCAGGAGTGAGGGGCACCTGCAGGGCTGGGCAGGGCAAGCACAGGGCTGGGGGTAGCAGGGGGATGGGGTCTGGGGTGAGGGGCATGAGCAGAGCTGTGAGGATGAGTCCAGCCCTGGTTAACAGGGCTCTGCTGGTCAGAAGGGGCATCAACATAAATGATACAGGGCAAGCCCAGGACTGGGGTGGCAGAAGGCTGCAGGGTAGGAGTGAGAGCAGCAACAGACTGCTGGAATAAAGCACTGGATTGGCAGGGGGTGTGGGTCAGGAGGGAGAGGCATCCACAGAGCTGGGAAGGAAGAAATAAGGACTAGAACAGCAAGGAGCTGCAGGTGAGGGGTGAGTCCAGCACTGGGCTATGGGGCAGGAGTGAAGGGCACTAGAAAAACGAGGGGGCTATATTTAGGGCTACCAGAGGGTGTGAGAGACATCAGCCTGCCTGAGGGTCCAGAATTTAGGGCTAGGACAGCAGGAGGCAAATGGTCGGTATTTGGGGGCACCAACAAAGCTGTAAGAATGAGCCCATAGCTGAGTTTGCAGGGGCTGGGGGTTGAGAGTGAAGGGCCCAAGCAGAGCTGGGGTATAGGGAGCCCAGAGCTGCGGAGCAGGGACTTGTGTGTCAGGAGTGAGGGGCATTGAAAGGGATAGGGTGGGCAGCAGACTGAGGGTTGGGAGTGAGGGGCACCAGCAGAGCTGTGGAGGCATCCAATATTTGGGGCAGGAGGGGAACTGAGGATCAGCACTGAGGATCATTGGAAGAGCATTGAAACCCCCCTTCCCTCCCTCAGACATCAGGGGCTGGTGGTTGGGAGTGAGGGACACCAGCTTGCTGGGGACAGAGGACTGCAAGTGAGGAGTGAGGGCCACCAGCACAGTGGGGACAGAGGGGTTTGCCAGACACTGGGATAGCAATGTGCTTTGGGTAGAAAGCAAAGGAGAACCAGCAGAGTTGTTGGTCAAGGGTCAGCAGATCGGGAGCGAGGGGCACTGATAGGGCTACGGGCTGCAAGGGGCTGTAAGTCAGGAGTGAGGGGCACCAGCATGGTTGGAGGGCAGGAGTCAGGTCAGGAGTGACAGGCACCAATAGGGCTGGAGGGAGGAGGGGTCTTCAGGTCCAGAGTGAGGTGGGCTGGTAAGGCAGGAAGTGGCAGACTGGGAGGGAGTTCATAGCAGAGTTTATCCCAGAAAGATTTCCCAGTCCCTTCCCTCTGGTCCAACTGCAACTGCTTGCTGCTGAGCCACCTCTAAGCGCCATCAAAATTTCCCCCTTGGCATCTCACCTTGGCATCTCACCTGAAATCGTCCGGTGTGTGGGCCCCTCTCCCAGGGCTGCCTCAGTCTTCCCTCACCAGCTCTGCACCAGGGCAGCCTGCAGGGACCTTGCTTGCAGAGATGGAGCTCGGCCCCAGGGGGCCAAAGACAAATAGCAGTTGCTATTGAGCTGCCTGTCAGTTCAGAGATGACACACGTCATTCGCATCTCTTTAGACTTCAGGGCACTCAGCTCAAGATGCTTTGAGACCCCTCTCCTGAGCACTTGACTCTTGTTGGGACTGTGACCCCCTCAGCCCCAGATCCCTGCACTCTCCCAGATACTGAAGTCCATGGGAAGCTGGTCTCAACTGAGGTTTTAGGGAAGTGTCTCACTAGATCTTCCTCCAGGTCTGTGAGGAAACAAATGAGACAGAGTCTAGCTAGGCTGGTTAATTGGAAACCAGTTGGGCACTGTGTTTTGAGGAAGGATGGTTCTCTGTGCCCTCACCCCACCCCCAATGGCCTCGTCCCATCACCCTCACTCACCTCATCCCTGACAGCCGCAACTTCCACTGTGAATTGGGCTGATGAATCAAAACCAATCCCTGGAGGAGGGGCATGGATGGGATGTGAAGGGTGAGAGAAGAGTGGCCCAAAGGATCAGAGAAAAATGGGATGTGCCATCAGTAGGGTTCACAATGCAGGCAGCTTGGTGGGATGATGAGAGGGGAAAATGTGCACACTGGGAATGATGTAGGTGTGAAAATGGGGGTGGAGATGAAAAGCCCAAGCTGTAGCTGGCACCTACTGGTTCCCTCACAGTCAGAGTTTGCCTCAGTTCCCAACAATGGCACTAAGAGGGACTGCTTCAGGGAACCAGGGGGTCCACAGGGTCGCTCCTTCACTCCCTTGCTCTCTCTTCCCTTTCAGTGAGCCCCAAAAGCCCAGTTGTCTTCCCCCTGGGTCCCTGCTGCGGCAGCTCCAGCACCTCTTCTCAGGTCACCCTGGCCTGTCTGATCACTGGCTACTTTCCGGAACCCGTCACAGTGCAGTGGTCCAATCATGGCTCTTCTCCTGCCAAGACCTTCCCTCCAATTAAGGATTCCAGTGGGCTCTACAGCGTGAGCAGCCAGATCTCTGTCCCAGCCACGAGTGCACAGTCCCAGACCTACAACTGCCAAGTGGCTCACCAGTCAACCGGGTACCACACCACCAAGGAAGTCAAAGGTAGGGACAGAGGCCTGGGGGAGTTTCCTCACAACTGGTATCTCTCAAGTCCCCTTCATTAGTTTACTGCAGAGAGAAAAGATACTGTACTAACCTACTGGTACTGCCAACTAGTGGGGATGGATGGATGGATGGATGGATGGATGGATGGATGGATGGATGGATGGATGGATGGGGCAAGACAGATAGAAAAGTTTAAATAAATACCATCCAGGAAAGAATGAATGGAAGTCGAAAGACAGAAAATGTCAAATTGAGGATGGGGTACCATGCTGTGGGGACTAGGGCAGGGGCCTTAGTAAGGGGTGAAAGGATGTGAGAAGTGGTATGGGGGTCCAGTAGGAGACACAGCACCTCATGGAGAAAAGTCAGGGGACTCCACAGTTGCTAACACTCCTGTGCTCATATCCAACAGTCTGTCCTCCCAAGCCACTCAAAACACCCGAAGTCAATGTGCTCCACTCGTCCTGCAGTGCCAAGAGTGGTGACACAATTGTCCTTGTGTGCTTCATCAATGGCTTCTTCCCCAAACCTCTGATGGTGGAGTGGCTGGTGGATGGTAGCACACAGCATATACCCCACACCACTGATGACCCCAAGAAGGATGATGACAGCTATACTTTCCACACCACCAGCAAGGCCAGTATCTCCCAGAATGAGTGGCTGGAAGGGAAGACCTACATATGCAAAGTGACCCACGCGGGGACCACAGTAGAGGGCTATGCCCGGAAGTGCTCAGGTATTGTTTAGCAGGGCTGGGCTGGGTGAGGTGTAAAAGTCCAGGGGAAGGGTGGGTAAGACAAAGATCTGGGCTGCTGCCAAGAAGAGGGGAGTGAGATGATGGGTCTGAGGAGCTGATCTGGGCTCTCCCCATTACCAGGCTCAGAGAGCTGCCAACAAACTGAAATCCAAGTCTACCTGAAGCCCCCAAGCCCTGCAGACCTGTACACAGGTGATTCACCCCAACTGACCTGCTTAGTGGACAAGCTGTCCAGCAATGAGGGACTCCATGTCCAGTGGACCCGGAAGAACCAAAAGCCTGTCAACCCCAAACCTCTGGAGATGGAAGAAAAGTTTGATGGCTCCTTCACTGCCAAGAGCTACCTGCCTATCTCTGTCGGTGAATGGACCAGTGGTGAAGAATACACCTGCACGGTGACACACACAGACCTCGTCTCCCCCACCATAAAAAGCATCCACAGGAAACCAGGTAAGTTGAGAATGGGCTCTTGGGGGAGATGTCACCTCCCACTCCCAGCTCCCCAGCCCAGGACACAGAGGGTGGGAAGGACCTGAAAGAGAACCCCACCTTATATATTACACTGAGAATCCTGACTCAGCTCCCTCCCAACCCAGGCAACAAAAAGATGACCTCACCCTCTTCCTTGGGCCCTGGCTGCCTGTCCCCAGCCTTGAGCCCCTCCATGCCCAAGCAGCAAGGGAGAGGTGACCCTCCCCAACCCTTTGCCCATATGTAAACCCAGCTAAGTGGCATCCATAATTCACCCATGTCTTCTCCCATCCACCCATTCCTCAAAGGTAAACGCTCTGCACCTGGTATCTACCTCTATGGGCCTCACCCTCAGGAGTTTTCCTCGAACAAGGGTTTTGTGTTCCTCACCTGCCTGATCAAGGACTTTTTCCCTGAGGACATCTCAGTGAAGTGGATGAAGAACCACAATGCTGAGGTGGATGACAAGTTCGTTATTACCACCAGTCCCATGAAGGAGGCATCTGGGGACTCATCCTTCTTCATCTACAGCAAGCTCACAGTTACTAAGACCAGTTGGAACAGTGGAGAGTCCTACACTTGCATGGCTGTCCATGAAGGCTTACCCATGAAGTTCTCACAGCGCTCAGTCCAGAAATCCCCTGGTAATTGAAGCATTTACCCTATAGCACTTCCTCCTTCCTGCTATCCAAGTTCAATAGATCTTTTGTAAATAACCTCTGTGCCTGCAACCAAAAATCATCTACACAAATAAAAGGAACCAGCCTGAGCTCACTCCTTGGGTCTCCTCATCATGGTGTCATTCCGGGCTGTTCATGACTCACTTTGGATGGGGGTGGGTCCCAGAGTGGGGTCTTAAAGATGCTGAGATGTTGCTGTGGTGGGGTGGTATTGGTGGATAAATCTTTATGTACCATTGCTGGGTGGGTAGTCGGATAGATGGATCCAGGTGGGGAGATACCTACAGCTAAATCTAAATACACCATGGATAGCTGGATGGCTGCCTGAATGGATTGGTGGTTGGGTGAACCCAGGTTGGGAGGTGTTTGCAGATAAATATGTATGCACCACTGATGGAGGGAGGAAGGGAGGGAGGGAGGGATGGACAGAGAGACAGGCAGATAGACCCAGGTTGGGAATTATTTATAACCAATTATATATGCACCACCTATGGATGGAAGGATGGATGGATGGAAGGAACCATCCATTCCAGGAAGGCAAAAATAGTTACATTTTTGGTTTCTAACCACATGCAGAGAGGGTCTGCTAGAATGATCAGAGACTGAAAAGCCTGTCTTGCCAGAATATGGTAAAAGAGCTGGGCTTGCTAGCCTAGAAAGACAAAGACAAGTAGAGACATGTTTGCTCTCTATAAACAGGTGGTGCCTTGAGTGAATGCTAAGGAGAGATAAGAGCTTTCTAATCTGAAGGACAATGTCAGCAGAAGGAGAAATGGGCTGCAAAGAAATGTAGGCTGGAAATTGGAAGGTGTCTAACCAGTAAGGATACTGAAGGCAACCAAGCTAATGTTGAAATGGAGCTTGGTAGGGATTGTAGCATGTGGCTGAAGGGGACTAGCATCAGTTATGCAATGTGAAAGTCTGGATATGGTAGTAAGATTCAGTAGATTCATACCTACCACAGAGGCAGGGGTGCATGGACTGTTAGGTGGACATTCACCTCAGACAGCAGAGGAAAGGATCCATTCAAACCAACTTCAGGAGGAGGATGGACACAGCCAGGCTAGGAATGGAGGCTCAGGTGAGCCCAGGCAGACAGATTTCAGATGGAAAGTTTGATAGGTAAGCTTCGGAGGAAAGGACTGATCAATAGATAAATACTTCAGAGAGGATAGAGGACAGAGGAGAACAGGGAGAAGTTTCTCTGCTTATTATAGTAGTGCCTGAAGCATTAACTCAAATCAGATCCCCCTTCTCCTGGGCACAGCACAGGCTGTGAGAGCACCCTTGCCCGAGACAGCTCCTACTCCAAACAAATAAAGGGTGCAAGGGGCAAGGAAAGATACAGAGAAGTGACTTATATGAGGCCCTCTATCAGGTTATCAGCAGAGCTGAGGATAAGATTTAAAGTGTCCTGAGAGGGCCATCTCAATGTACCTAGTCACTAGGTCATGTGGTGCTGATGGGTTGCTCTAAAGAAATGATGGATGGATGGATGGACGGACGGACGGACATATGGACATTTACAGATTGGAATGGGTGTGTGGTGGTATGGCAATGTATGGATGGCCTGATATGGATTAAGAATGAATAGCTAAATGTCTGGATGAATACAGGCAGATGGTGAAGAATGGAGATGAACAAACTGTATGGGCAAATGTATATGAAGGAATGGGTGGATGGGTACATAGGGTGATGGATGCATACAGATAGGGATCCATATGCTTGGAAAGATGAGGATGGATGGATGGATGGATGGATGGATGGATGGCCAATCCCTGGTCATCCCATCAGGACAAAATAATTCAGGTTAAAACTCAAAAATGCTGTGTGGGGGGAATCCCAGGAGGGAGGGAAGGCAGCCTTTATCCTATGCCTCCTCCTACCTGAGTGAGAAGAGGGTCCCAAAAAGAGCTGTGAGGAGGAGAGTTATTCAAATATCCCTTCAAGGCCCTGACCTGCCCCTGCCTCCTTAAACTTACCCTATACACTGAAATGCAAAGAGGTACCTCTCCCAAACTCCCTCCAACCTCTCAAACAGCACAGGTTTCCAAAGTGGCCACACAGTAGAGGGGCAGGAAAGGATGCCTACAGGTAGCAGTTTGAGGGACTAGGTTAATAGACAGCTGTTCCACTGGGAGCTGGGTTCAAATCCCAGGAACTACTAGGCACTTTACAACCACCTAGCAGAGTAGGAGCAGGGGCAGTACTAGAGCTGTTATCCTGTGGGGAGAGCAAGTACTATAGGAAAAGGAGGAAGAGTAATAGGCAATTTAGCAGCATGGTGCATTTGCTCAGAGGAAGAGAAGACACTCAGGCCAAGTGTCCTGCACATACATATGGTGGTATGACATTAGACCTTTCTATGAGTGCTGCCATTTTACACACAATAGAGAGAGACACCCACCCATTATCCTCCCTTCATGTCACTGAAGGAACAGTCCAGCAGCCGAGGCATGGCTACTTCTGGGATAGGTGGAAGGCAAAACCTCAGACATCTCAGTCTTTCCTCTCCTCTAAAACATGATGCACTCCCTTCCTCACAGCTCCCCCTGGGGATGCCCTGGAGCGGTGGGGCTAACTCTGACTTCCAGGGGTGAGTGTCCCCTATGGGTCCCAACCCTGCACCATCTATGGATGGACCCAAAGGGCTCCATGACTCTCCCAAAGTGCAAGTAACTCCAGGGGACTTGTTTGTTGTGTGGCTGCATCTCAGCCTGGGGAGACAACTCCCTGTATCAGTAGCTCCATACCCCAGAGGTGGCTGCATCCTACTGAAGGGACTCCCCACTGTAGAGGACTATTGGAGTTAGGGATGTGGTGACCAGTTCATAAGAAACCATCCATCCTGGTGTGTATGTGGCTCTTCCCCCATCACAGCAGCATCTCAGCACCTCCCAGAACCCAGTAGATTCAGCCCACTGGGAAAGCATGGACAGATCTTTATCCCCCATGACCCATGAGGAGACAGGACACAGAGAGTCACTGATGATGAGAGATGGCATCATAAGCGGGTGGCAGAGATGTGAAATAAACTCAGGTTCTTCATCTGCCACCCAGGGTGGTGCTACGGAGACAAGTCCAAATATTATCTCCCTGTTCTGAGTAAAAGGGATAGGACAGGGGTCTAAGAAAGAGACCCTTGTCAGGGGCAACTCAGAGCAAAGGGGAGAGGGAATTCATGAAGGGTGGGAATTTTGGTTTGCAATCCTGCTTAATAATATAGGACCAGGACTGAGAACACAGGGGAGATCAAGCAGGTCTGGATTAGTGCAAACCTTCTCAGCATTGCTGGGAGGGGTGGGAGGGAGGGAAGTATTTGGATGGGTGGGTATGTCTGGGGATTGATGAAGGGGGTGTATGAGCATGCATGCATGGAGGGAGCAGTCTGTGTGGGGGTGGATGGATGGATGGATGGAGTCTAAGGTTGAATACAATCAGAGCACACTCTGGCACTTCCTGGAAAAGAGAGGTATCACAGTGGGTGGGAAGATGGTAACATCTCCTCTCTTCCTTCTCAGAGGCATTGATGCCAGAGGACATATGCAACACTGATGAAGATGAGGAGCTGGAGGCTCTCTGGGCCACGATCTCCATCTTCATCACCCTCTTCCTCCTGAGTGTGTGCTACAGTGCCACAGTGACCCTGTTCAAGGTGAGATGGGAGAGGGGAAAAATGAATGAAACAAGGAATGAAGAAGGAGTGAGGCAGAAGGAAAGAGAATGCATGAGACAGAAAGAATGAATAACTGGGCCAGAAAGAAAAAACTGAATAGGAAAAAGGCAAAAGGAAACAAAAGAGGAAGGAGACAGACAGACCAACAATGCATGGCAAAAACCCAAGGTTGGGTAGTGGCCCTGGCCCCCTGTTCATGTCCCATCACTCTGTCCCCCCTGCAGGTGAAGTGGCTCTTCTCCACCGTGGTGCAGCTCAAGCAAGCAAGTGGTTCGGACTACAAGAATGTTATCCAGCGCGTGGTGTAGGGGACATTCCTGCCGCCTCCCCAGGAAGGAGGAAGCCCAGCTCTGGACTCTACTGGAGATGTGACCCAGGCCACACAACTCCACTCTGCCACCCCCTGCCCTGGGGGAGGGGATCTACTGGAAGAAAAGAGCTCATCTTCTACAGCTAATCTGACACCAGCTCTGGGAATCCCAGCTCTGCTGAGTGCCTGGCTGAGATAGGCTAGTCTGTGCCCTGCATTGATCCAGAACTCCCCCACTCAGAGCACTCCATTCTCTACCCCCCTCTAAACCACGCAGCCCTCCCTGCATCCCTAATCTACCTCTGCCCCCTCTTAGTTGCTCTATTCATTACACGTTTTAGCTCTTTGCTGTTTTTGTTGGTGACTTTGGTTTTTTGCACTGACAATAAATACATGGTGGGCCCTCGGCTCCCCACGAACCACCATCTCCATTTCTCATTTGCAGGGACCCTGGGATGCTCTAGGGGGCAGCACTATCAGGTCTGTGTGGGTCCAATTCTGTCCCTGAGCTTCTCAGGGCTGGGGCATGGGGTCTGTGAAACTATGAAGTGGGTATGTGAGAAGGGAGAAAGGAAGACGTAGGTAGGGAGATTAGACAGATTGATGTGGGGGTGCAGGGGCAGATGGGGATGGCTGGGGGGGGATGTGTGGTAGTTGGATAGGAGGGTATATGGGTAGGGGGCCCAGATGGATGCATTAACAAGTCAGTGACATGGCTCTCTCCAGCAGTAGAGCTGCACATTTCAGGAACCAAGGACCCAGCTTGCTGAGTTTCTTTCAGCCAGGCAGGTGTTTCCTGTTGCTTGCATACCCCAGGCTCCTAAAAATCCCCTGGGGACTAAGATGCAAACTTGGCCCTGTCCAATGATGCCCTGAGGTGAAAGGTCACAGAAGCAAGGAGCCCAGGCAGGGGAGAGAGGGGGCAATTTTTATACCAATGCTGTCGGATTCCAGAGGAAGCGTGTATACCCCCCAATTCTCACCTTGGCTCTTCATATTTTCTACTTCCTTTCCAATCTAAGTTTGCCCACCTGGGCTCTCAGACTTTGCTGCATCAGAGAGTGCTCTTCTACCTGGAACCCCTGGATGGAGGGGTTTGTAAGTGAATGGATAGATGCAGGGATGGATGGAGGGGTTTGTAGGAGGGGCATGCGATGGGTAGATGGAAGGGCAGTGGAAGTGTGGAACACTGAGTATTGGAGAGGGTGGATGAATGAATGGAAACATGGGTGAAGGAATGTCGGGGGGATGGTGGGAGGGTCGACAGATGAATGGATGGATGGGAGAGAAGAGGGGGTGGAGGGAGGGAGGGATATTGGTATGAACAGGTGAATGGAGGCAGGGAAGGAGGTTGGCACTCAGCCTATCAGCTGGGAGCTCATGTTTAGTCAGGTTCCACTAAAGCTTCATCCACACACAAACTTGGGCTCCTAAGTCCAGGAGTGTGATCTCCCAACCCTCTCACTTAACCCATGGGGTCCCTGAAGTCCACAACCACTGTTTCCACCAGTGAAGGTCTCCAGGCATGTACAGCTCTGCTTCTGGGCAGGCCCAAACCCACAGTCACCTTGGCAGGGCCAGGCAGGCCAATGCTCAGTTTGCACATAGGCCTGACTGGGATTCATTTAGTCCTCCAGTAAGGCCTCCGCACACCTACACTGTCCTATGGATACCCATTCTAATAGGCTTGTTCACAACATGCCTTACATAAATGGCCAGGAGTGGGCGCCCCACATAGTATAGCAGCCATGGCCTCCTTGCCTCAAAAATGTGCTTCACCCTTAGCTCAGGGGTCACAGCCCTCACCTTCCTTGGCCCCATGGGGCTCAAGACCATGGTCCTGCCTCCCCAAGCCCCTTGCTGTAAGCTATTCTGTGCTAGGCCCTTACCTACAGCCCTTACCTGTGAAAGCCAGGACACTGTGCAGAAAATAATTCCAGGTTCATAGCACCCAAGCAAGAGGTAGTAGCAGGAGGGATGGTTGTGTTTCCCAAGGATTGGGGATTTTGCCGGGGAGAGCAGAACTTGGTCCTGCCCCATGGACCAGTGGTTGGGCATGGTGAACAGCTATGGGCTCCAATGCACAGACAGTCCTGGGAGCAGAAATCCAGGACTCACTAGGCTTGGGACCTGCTCTGAGACCCAGAAAATCTTGGCTTCTTGGCTGTTTAGTGTCCCAGAGGTTGGGAGGTGAGTGAACCTTCAGGGGAGATGTTTGTCCAGCTCCTCCCAAGCTGAAGAAGGAATTGAACCTTAGGCTTCCTGGGATAATGTTCAAACCATTTGGGCTTGTGGATAAAAGGAGGTACATCTAATACATCCCCCCCTGCTCACCATGAGGTTCAGGGAATGGTACTTCATCTTCTCAGTGGGACAGAGTCAATGACCCCAGGCTAAGAACAGGTCCCCACAGGACCTTCTAAAAATATTCTGCATTTGAGCCAGCTAATAAGAGTCACATGAGGCTCAGATGCATCCTGCCATTAGCAGAACCCTTCAGAAAACCATTCTGAAAGTCTGTGTATTAAACAATTCTTAATCTTTTTGCTACAAACTAGCTTGTTTTTTTGCATAGTGCTGTTTTCCCTTCACACCCTGAAAAACTGAGTCAAACCAGTGTACAGAAGTCTAAGAATATCGTGCCAAAACTAGTTTTGTTTTTCAGGTGAACTTGCGGTTTCACCAGGGAAAAACAGGCACAAGCCATCTGACAAGGCCTGGTATCTCCAAAAACATGTTTTGTGTGTATTAGTCGTCTCTTTAATCATTTATTTATTGCATCCCATATCCCATCCCTGATGGGGGCGTCCCCACCATGCACCTCCTACACATCGCCTCTGTCTTAACCTGTACTTCCTTCAATTATGGTAGGAAAAAGGAAAGAGAACATGGCAAGCTAGTGGGTCTGAATGTATGCATAAATGGATAAAAAAAGGCCTTTTTTTTTTTTCCCCTACAACAGTGGTTCTAAGCCTGTGGTCTGCAGATCCCATGGGGTCTACAGACTATATCTATGGTATCCACAAAAGATGACTATGATCAAATCAGAAGTATGTGAATATCCACATTTACAATTCAAAGGAGTTCACACATCCCTTAGAAATTTCCAAAGGGGTCTGCACTTGCATTCAAAATTTTTTAGGGGTCCGCAAATTTAAAAAGGTTGAAAACCACTTCTCTACAACAATATGTTGATTGGTGTTAACTATGGATTTTAATGATTTTTTGTGCGCATCCTGAATCGGCCTGTCTGTGAAATCATGCAATGCAACCTCTTGGCCTATAACAATCGGGAACAAGAAACAAACATGCAAACAAGTATGGGAGTGTGACGGAGGGCCTCCTCAGGCCGATCTCCATGGCCCGCCCTCTGTCTCTGGGCAACCGCCCGCTTATCTCGCCCACCACGCCTTTGATGATAATTGATTCATATATTGATGTCAATTAAGCAGGAGGCTGCCCTTTGACTGCCCCGATGCCAAGGGGCGCTCTGCGGCTCCAACCTCCCCTAATACCGCAGCCCAAGCCTCGCAGATGGCATCATGGTGTTCTTCCTCACCGGCCCCACACTGGGCCCCAGAATCTTCCACGCAAGATCCCCTGTGACCTTCACTACTCAGGCGGCCACTCCGCCGTCAACTGGGCTACCTCACCCCCCCCCGAAGCTATCTTCCCCTCTCGGGTGTGGTTCCCCTCTGGAACCTTCGGCCTCTTGCCCTGGCCCACCTCAAGGCCAGTCGGGACCCCAGGCCCCCGGCTCTTGGGCGTCCCTCGTGGTGGGCCCCCAGCCCTTTTGACCCTCAATGGTCCTGGCCCCAGCATGTGCCAGTCGAGGGTACTATCCCCTTCGGGCTGGGTCTCTCTAGCCACTCAACTACTCCTCGGGCCTCACCGTGCCGCAGCTCCCTTCCTCCTAGGAGCAACCGCAGCACCCTGCCCACATCTCTGTCACTCTCGGGATCTGCCGCCTCTGGGCCCCTCACAAACACGGGCCCTCTCGGCCCTCATCCAACTCAGGGGTCACCCACCCGGTGGTGGTGGGAGCTAGGGGTTTAGGCACCCCAACCCACCTTTCACCAGGGTGATCACTGGCCTGGCATTTCCTGGGGGCTCCTGCACCACTGAGAGCCCCACCAGACCACCCACTCCCAGCAGGGTGCAGTTTCAGGTCATGCCCAGGACCAGGAGCCTCCTACCAACCCCTTGCAGCTCCCCCCCCTTACCTCCAGATCATTCAAAGCAGCCCTAAGGCCAGGCAATGTTGCTGCCTGCCCTCCTGCAGCCCAACTGCCTGGTTTATATAAGCCTCAAAATGGCTGCCGCAATCAGGCACCTGGAGGCTGCCGGCGCCCGGGCCCTGAAAATGGGCTCCGCCACAGGGAGGTATTATGAGGATGGATATGGATGGATGGGGTCCAATGTAAGGCATCTAAGCTCCTTCCTGACAGGGACAGGGTTGATGACCCACTTCTTCTCTAGCATTTTCTACCACTGGGTGATGATGTCTCTATGCCCAACTTGTTGGCTTCTGTGAGTCCCACTGAAGAAGCCCACTGCTCCTCATATACTGCATGGGAAACCCAGGCCCTTGACTCTGGGCTGTGGATTCTCCTCCAGAAACCAGACCTCTACAAGCCAGGCCTTGCAGGCCTCAGTGTTGCCACAAGTCAGCCCCTCAAGCCAAGTCTACCTGGCATCTCCAATCTTGCCAAGGGGTCCCACTCTCAACCATCCTCTACCCACATGCTCCTGCTTCCACAGGCTGAATCAAGAAATGAGGCACTGGCTCTGATTCCAGCTGCCTCCCCTCTAAAGTCTGTTTAGGCAGAGATCCCAGACCCAGTGGGGGAACCCCATAGTCCCTGCACCACCACATTACCACAGGGCAGGTAAATGTGGGGGTGTGGAGGAGTCAGGGCTGGAAGCAACACTCCCCAGGAGCCCTGGGGACATGGTGCAGACAGACCCTGTGGGGACCAAGCCCTTGTTCCTCTTCAGACTCCCTACTCCACAGGGTACAGCCCCCCACCCTGCTAATGCCCCCTAGCTCCTTGGTTCCTGCACTTGTGAGCCTGAACTGGGCCATGTTATATGCCATGCTAATTATACAAGCCCATTGGCCCCAACCATTCCAGCCTCCCACCATGGCTGCCCTGCTCTCTCTACCACTCTGCCCATGTCTGTGCCATCCCTAATTTGTTTTACAGGAGTAGAGAAATGATCCCGCTGAACAAGACCAGCTGCAAAATGGGACTGCTGCACCCAGTTCTGGTGTGCATGTCTGGAATAGGATCCTGAAAAAATCGTGGGACAGAGTAGAAGGGAGGCACAGAAAATCATTCAGGACCTGAGGAAAAAAATGTCTTGGAGGCAATCATGGGAAAAATGTATGAAAAATGTAACTAGTTAAAGTTAAATGTTAGCAACCTTTAAAATTAACTTTAGTTAAAAGTTAAGTATTTCCACTTTCAACTAGTTAACAGATAAGTTAAAAGGAGAGTAACTAGTTAAAGTTAAGTTGATTTGTGAGAAATGCATGAAACACAGTGAATTGCCTCTTAGCATCATTTTTCATTTTCAAATGCAATGAGTGGGTTTCCTTTTCCTAAGCCCACAGAAGCACACTCATTTACTCACAACTCACCCTGCTTTACCTGAAAACAATGTTATACTTGCCATACAGTTTTCAGAACAACAGTTTACCAATACCTGTGTAATGTTAGTTCCTTCTCACCTTCTCCATGTGAAGTACTTTGTAAAAGTCAATGCATCATATAGGTATACCAGAATAACAGAAAGGAGATATTCATAGCCAGGTGACAAATGAAAGCTGTTCCCACAGAAAACCTCTGTTGTTGCACTTTTTATTGCTCAAAAGGTAACAAAAGAGTATGAAATACATCTGAATTAGAAATAATGAAAGTGTCTGAAAATCAACATTAGACTGAAATGAGAAAATCAGTTTAAATGAGAAAAAGAAGGTTCAGTTGCATAGCAGAAACTGTTTAAACATGCTTATTGAACTTCAGCAAAAGCTGCATTTCAAAATTTACGTCTGACAATTTTCCTCTTCTGTCTCGCAAAACTAAGCCCCCACTACTGAGCAATCGCCCTACATGGGCAGATGAGGGAATGCTTGTTCCCCTCCTGCTGCCAACTGGCTGCCCTTCTGCAAATGCACAGAAAATGCCAGCATGAACTAAGGAACTCTGGGACTTGTACTTCTTAAGAGACCATATCTCATAGGAAGGCACACTACTCTCTGCCTCTCAAACAAGAAGTCCTAGAGTTTCAATACAGACATATCGTTCCATGTAAGTCCTAGAGAGTGGCTGTGTCAGGAAAAACTCTGGGAAAGCTGGGTTTTATTTTTTTTGTTTAACTTTTAACTTATACTTTTAAAAACTTACTCTTTTTTTCACTAGTTAAAGTTAAAAGTTAGCCATTTCTTTAACTTTTTAACTAGTTAATTCACTAGTTAATTCCCATGACTGCTTGGAGCCATAGACTTAAAGAGTTTGAAACATCAAATATCCTCATATTTTGTTTGTTTCTTTGTTTTATTGTTTTGGGGGGGGGGGGGGGGTTTCTCTCCTGGCAAAACTACGAGTTGGCCTGAAAAATGAAACTGTTTTGATGTGCTATTCTTAGACTTCTGTCGACCTGAGTGACTCAGTTGCACATGACAACACTCTTGCTTTAAAAAAAGCAGCGCTATGCAAAATCAAAGTTGCCTGAATCAAAAGAATTAAAAAATTGTTTGATATATAATTTTTCATAACATTTTTCTGAGGGCTTCTGAAGGGACCTGTTCTCAGGCTGAAGCTGGTCAATAACTTTGCCTATTGATTCAAGGAAAATGTAACATCATTCATTGATTTTAAAGAGGAAATTTCACTCATTTCCCACTGAATTGAGCCCAATACCTTGCATTTAGCTGAAACATCTTCCAGAAAGGCTCTGGTTTTCATTTGAAGAAAGTGAAGGATGGAAAATCCACCAATTCACTTGGTCATGTATTCCAAGGATCAGTCACTCTCACAATGAAAAATGTAGGCCTTACTTGTCTTTTGAGCTCTCTAACTTTAATGCATAGCAGTGGCTTCCCCACTTTCTGGGCTGCCAGCCAGATGTGTGGTGTGGAGTTGGTCCATAGGCTGAATCCAGTGCATGGGATCAGTTTGTAGGCCGGATCCAGCATGAGGTCAGCATGTAGGTGTAATCCAATGAGTTGTCCAAGCACCACATGCTGGATTGGTCCCTGCCCCCTACATACCAGGTTGGGCCTGCCACTCTGGTCCTGACTCTTATAAACTGGATGGGGCCCCTCATAGCAGCCCCATGTTCCAGCCTGATCCAGCACACGGGGCCATATCATCTAACCCCAGGGCTTGGACACGTGGTGGTAGGGAAGCAGTGGCACTGTCAATTGCCACCATTCCCCAGAGCCAAATTTTTGGACCTCTGCCAGAGACTGAACACCACTGATTCATAGGCTTTATTTTTTTTTATCAGCTTTTATTTGCTAAGTTCAAAAGCCTTTAAACACCTGGTAGTTCTGCATGACATTCTGAAAAAAGGATTTCTTAGGATGGCTGGGATAGAGTTAGACAGGCTTTTGAATACAAGACACTTTTCATCAGTTCTCATTCTCAATTCATTGGTTGCAGACAGTTTGTCTAAGGGGTCCTGCTAGGATTTGTTTTCATCCCAAAGCAGGCCATATTTCTGTCGATGGTTTCAGAGAAAACGTGAAAATATTAATTTGTTTTAAGCCTAATCTTCAGACAGAAGATAAGAACATCAAACCAAATAGTTACTGGTCCATCTTGCCCAGTCTCCTGTGTCACACAGTGGCAGAAAGCAGATGCTGAAAGAGAGAGTGAACTCGATATGACCAGGGTTTTTTCCACTGTTCCTCTCCCACTTGCAGCCTCCAGCATTTAAGGACTAGGAAGTTTGGATTCAGAGACTGTACCCCTACCTTTCCTTCCAGGAATGTGCCCAATTTATTTTTTAATCTGGTTAAACTCTCAGTGTCCACAATATCTGGTGGTAAAGAGTTCCACAGTTTAATTACATGCTCTGTGAAAAAGAACTTTTAAACTTGCTAGCTACTAGTTTCATTTTGTGACCCCTAGTTCTTGTATTGAGATAGTAAATAATAAATATCTATTTACTTTCTCTTTGCCATTTAGTATTTTCTAAACCCTTATCATATCCCTCCTCAAGTGTCTCTTTAGTCTCTCCTCATACGGAAGTCCCCCCATACCCATAATCACCTTTGTTCCCCTTCTCTGGACCTTCACTAGTTCTTCTATGTCCTTTTGGAGGTGTGGGGGCCAGATCTGGGCACAGTATTCAAGGTACAGGCACCCATTTGTAAATGGGCATGGGCATAATGAAACTTTCTGATTTTTTTTTGTTACAAATCCCTTCTTAATGTTCCCTAACATTTTGTTTGTCTTCTTGATGGTTGTTGAACACTGAGCTAATGTTTTTAGTGAACTGTCCACAATGATTCCCAGATCTCTTTCCTGTGTGGTAACAGCTAATGTAGAGCTTATCATAGTGTAGGTAGAGTTTGGATCATTTTTACCCATGTGCATCACTTTACACTCATCTACACTGACTTTCATCTGCCATTTAGTTGCCCATGTGCCCGTTGAGTAGATCCTAATAACTACAACATCTTCTATGAAAGACTCTAGTTGGAACCTGAAGACATTAAAATGATGAAAAATCCACTGATTAGGTTGGAAGTGTGTTCCAGTGCTTCAGCCTCTCCCCCACCCCCACCCCACACACATAGACACATGGGCCATATTTCTCCTTTGAACTTGTGTACCTGAAAGGCAATTATAGTGAGGATGGAGATGGAGTGTTCCCTGTGGACTAGGAGCAATGACCTCAGGATGCAGCAGAGGGAATTTAGTTGGGAGATTAGGAGGAACTTTCTGACTAGAAGGGTGGTCAGGCATCGGATCAGGCTACTTAAAGAAGTTGTTGATTTGCCATCCCTGGAAATTTTCAAGAGTGAGTTGCACAGATGTTTGACTGGTTTTGTTTAGTCAGGGGTGATCCTGCTTGAGCATGGGACTGGACTAGATGACTTTGCGAGGTCCCTGCCAGTCCTACTTTCCTATGATACTATGATCTTTACAGACTTTGGCTGTTTTTCTGCCTTTCTTTGCTACATTAGAAAGCCCCTTAGCAGCTGCTACTTTCTACCTGGGGCAGTGCTTATAAACTGTGACCAACCCTGGTTGTTGTCTTCTTTCTGAAACTACACAGGCCAAACTCTTTAAGCCTGTATCTATAAAGCATTTTTATCCAGAACCTAATTTCCTGTGTTCTACTCACTCCAACAATATTTCATGGTCCTGTCCCAGGTGTATGTGGACACCAGAACTGAGTGTAGCATTCCCATATCACAGCCAGCCTTTTCCAGAGGGGGGGGATCCCCTCCCTGTTCCAATAGAACAAATTGGAGGAGGCATCAACATGGGTAAAGTGGTAAGGAATGTGGAGGACAGGGCAGCCAAGGTAGGAGGTTGGGATGGCTGAGGCCACTGGGTTTGTGAGACCAACATGGGGTATAACACAGCTCACATGTGCAGGAACTAAGGAGTCAAAGGATGTTAAAAGGGTGGAGGGCCTGTACCCATTGAACAGGGAGTCTGAGAAGGAGTGAGGGCTTGATACCCATGGGGTCTATCTTCACCATGTTCCCAGAGCTCCTGAGAAGAGTCAGTCTCAAACACCCCCCCACCACTCACTCATACTCACCTACTCCCAACAGCAGCTCTGGGACCTCTGCCTACTATGGGCTTCAGAACCATGGCAGGGTAAGGCCAAGAGCAAAGCCACTGCCCCATTTCCTGGTTCAACCTGTAGGAGCAGAAGCAAAAGGGTGAAGTATGGTCCAGAGTGGGACCCCCTTGACAAGTCTAGTGGACTTGCCATGTAGACACAGCCTAAGAGGCTGAGTAGTAGTGACAGCATTGAGCCCTGAAAGGCCTGGAGGAGAATCTACAGCCCGGAGTCAGTGTATGAGGAGCAGTGGGCTTCTCCAATGGGCCTCAGAAGCAAGCAGGTTAGACATGGAGACCCAGTGATAGGAAATGCTGAAATAATATGATGGATGAAATAATTGGTCATCAATTCTGCCCCATCAGGAAGGGGTCTAAGGGCTTCCTCTGGGATCGATCAATCAGTCAAACTCTCTATCTATCTATCCTTTGATCCATCCATCTAATAATGGATCCATCCACCCATCCATTCATCTAACCATCTCCAAACCCCAACCCATCCTTCCTTCTTTCTTGGATAATCCAGGTAATGATAAACCAAGAGTCAGTGCAACATGAAATCATGGAAAGAGTAGTAAAGGACACAATTATAAACCCATTTAATCTCAATCAATATGTTTTTGTAGAAAAGAAGTCTGCAAATGGGTTTGATTTTTTTTGGCAAGACTACAAGTTTAGTTGAGCAAGGACTCTGTTTTGACACGTTATTCTTAGACTTCTGTCTAAATTCTGCAGGACTCTGATTTTAAAAATGTACCTTTCTGAAAAAATCAGTGTAAACAACATCAATTGCATTATATTGGAGTGAGACAGTAACCATACTGGTTCAGGAAATATGCAAGAAGCAAGAATTCTTGAGGGTGGTACATTTTATTGGCACAGATTTAGACATGTTGTTGAAAGCAGTGCATTCTTTTTCGGGTCTAAAGGAAAAAGCAGAAACAGAAAATGTACCCACTACTATTGGCTCAGAGGATACATCCCTGACTGTTCTGTTTGATTGCTATTAAGGGATTTATTATCTATGAACTTGTCGAGTCCCTTATTGAACATTGCTAAGCTATCTGCCTCTACAACCTCCTGTGGGAATGAGTTCCACAAGTTAACCATGTGCTGCATAAGAAAGTACTTTCTCATTGTAGTTTTAAACCTGTATCCTGTTAAACTCAGTGAATGGTCCTTTATTTTAGTATTCTGGGGCTTGGGGAATAACAGTCCCCTAATTCACTTTGTCTACACTCTTCATGATTTCATAGACCTCTATCACAACCCCACCCACCCTTCTCCCTTCCAAACTGAAGAGTCCTAGCATTTCTAGCCTTAGCCATTTAGCAGTTTCAAACCCCTTATCATCTATGTTGCCTTTCTCTGCACCTTCTCTAATTCTACTATATCCATTTTGAGATGGGGACACCAGAATTTCACACAGTATTCAAGATGTGGGTGAAGCATGGATTCTTCATCCTAGGATTATCCAGGTAACAATATGAGATGGGTTACCCAAACATAGTTGAATGAAAAGGCTGAGTTTTGATTAAATCTATAAATGATTCAACAAACAGCTAATGTCAATCAACATATTGTTGGTAGAAAATAAGCTGTCAAATGCCTTGGGTTTGCAGGTGGATATCTTTTATTGTTTTTGTTGTTTTTGTGGGAGGAGGAGGGAGTTCTTGTTTTCTTGCTTTTTTCTCCTGACTAAACCACAGCTTCAGCTGCATCAGAAACCGTAGTGAAATGATATTCTTAGACTTCTGTGGACCTGAATGACTCAAATCCTTGTGACGTTCTGATTAACAAAAGTAGCTCCTTTCACAACTGATTTTACGTGTTGGAAATGGGGTAAGAAGCTTCCCTCTGAGTTGAGTCCAGTCACTGAGCCAAGAAAACTTCCAGAATGATTCTGTCTTGAATGTGGAGACACTGCAAGATACAGAACATGATGATTGGGTTGGGAGAGCATCCCAAATCATTAATACCCCCTCAGTTAAAAATTCAGGACTTATTTCTCCTTTGAACTCACCTTTTACCAATTCACAGCTGTTGGATTTTGTTCTTCCTTTATAAAGCCCCTTAGCACCCACCACAGCACCCTTCAGCTTGCATATGCCAAAAAAACTAACGAATTTTCATTCTCCCTTCTCCTAAACAGGGCAGATCAAGCTCTTTAAGTCTGTGTCTCTATGGCCTGTTCTTTGTCCCCACTCTACTCGCTAATAATATTCTAAGATGATTCTCCAAATGTGGAGACCAGAACTGCATACAGTGTTCCCATATAGTAGCCAGCCTTGTCCAGAGAGGGAAATCACCCAAGTGAAGACTTAGGCATGCAGGATTTGGGAGTCAGGGACCTGACTCAACCCATGAGGGGTGTTGAGAACCTTAAATGGGATTCAGAAGCCAGCAGGCTGGTCAGGGAGCCACCACAGCCCAGTGGTAGCAAACCCTGAAGTGAAGAGCGCTATTGTCAGGATGATGTTGTAGTCTTGATGGTCCAGGGGAAATGTGAGGCAAATGTGGGTGATATCTTTTAGGGGACCAACTGTGTCATCAAGCCACCCCCTGTCAGGAAGAAATGTGGATGTTTTCCTCTGGATCCTATCGATCCAGTTATCTAGCCACCCATGCAAACATACATTCCCATAACCTCTTCTATCAATCTATCCATCTATCCAATGCCCTCCAATCCCTCCCCATCTTTCTTTCTTACTTCAACGGCAATCAAGGTAACGATAGGCCAAAACTGATCCTAAAAAAATCAATAAATAGTTTTAACTAAAAGCTCTTTCTTCTCTCTGTGATTCTGTGTGTTTTGCCTGACACTCTGAATTAAAAAAGCAGCAACATGTAAAGTCAATATGACAGCTATCACCCAAGCTAAAAATGATTTACTGCTTAATTTTTCAGAAAGCTTTTCAGGGGTGGGGGATCCACAGGGGTCCTTCTCAGGCCACAGCATGTCAAAATCCTCAATTTCCCTCAAGGAAAATGTGTTCAGCCCAGTCACAGATATTATTTAGCCAAGAAAATTTCCAGAATGATTCTGTCTTGGATGTAAGGACACTGTGAGAAGGACAACACACCAATTGGATTGGGAGAGCATCCCAAACCTTTAATACCCCACACAGATAAAAAATGTGAGGCTTATTTCTCCTTTGAATTCACCTGTCTCCCATTCACAGGTGTGGGCTTTTGTTCTGCCTTTATAAAGCCCCTTAGCACACACCACAGCATCTTTCAGGTTGCATATGCCAGACAAACAACCCCATTTTCAGTCTCCTTTCTCCTAAATGAGGCAGATCAAATTCTTTAATTCTGTGCTACTAAGACCTGTTTCTCCAGCACTTCTATAATGGTCTTTGGCCTCCCTCTATTCTCGCTAATAATATTCCAAGGTGCTTTTCGAAATATGGAGACCAGAACTGGATGCAGCATTCCTGTATAGCAGCCAGCCTCGTCCAGAGACAGAAATCACCCAAGTATGGACTTAGGCATGCAGGATTTGGGAGTCAGGGGCCTGACCCAACACATGAGGAGTGTTGAGAGCCTTGAATGGGAGTCTCAGAAGCCAGCAGGCTGGTCAGGGAGCTGCCATAGCCCAGTGATAGCAAACCCTGAAGAAAAGAGCTGTATTGTCAAGCTGATGTTGTAGTCTTGATGGTCCAGAAAAAATGAGAGGCAAACGTGTGTGATCTATTATACAGAACCAATTCTGTCATCAAGCCTGCCCCTGTTAGACAGAAGTTTTGATGACTTCTTCTGGGTCCCATCTATCCATTTATCTAGCCATCCATCAATACCTACATTCCCATTACCCCCTCTATCAATCTATCTATCTACCAAATCACCCTCCAAACCCTCCCCATCTTTCTTTCTTCCTTCCTTCTAGAGTGACCAAGGTAACAATAGGTCAGAACATATCCTAAAAAAAACTGAATGGGTTGGAATCTGAAGCAGTCCATAAACCAGTGACTCTCAACTATGATACCAAAAAATGGTACAGTGAATGCCAAACAATATATTTTTGTAGAAAACAAGGTTTAAATAAAGCTCTTTCTCCTCTCTGTGATTCTCTGTGTTTTGCCTGACATTCTTATTAAAACAACAGGTACATGTAAAGTTGATGTAACTGCTATGACCCAGACTAAGAATGGTTTACTACTTAATTTTTCAGAAAGGTTTTCTGAGGAGTTCCACAGAGGTCTGTTCTCAGCTCATTATTATCTTCCAACACTTTCCTCAAGGAAAATGTAGAGACATCCTTTTAAGGCCAAAATAATAACCAATTACCACCCCAGAATGGAGCCAAATATCATGTGTTTAGCTAAAGCATCTTCCAGAAAAGGTTCTGGTTAGGATTTGGAATGGAGAATCCACCAAATGGGTTGGCAGGGCATCTCAGACTGTACTAAGCCCCATAGATAATATGAGGATTTCTTCTTGAATTCATCTTTTGCTAGTTTATTGCCTTAGGCTTTTGTTCTTCAGTTTCCTTGCTCAGTTAGAAAGCCCCAAAATACCCAGCCTAGCACCTGTCAGGCTGCTTATGCACTGTGACCAAACCAATTTTCAGTCACCTTTCTCATAAACAACACAAAGCAAGCTCTTCATGTCTATACCTCTAAGCCAGTACTTTTCAACCTTGCTAGAGTGAAGGAATCTTTCATTAAGCTCCAGGGTCTCCTCAGAAAGTGCCAGTTCCTAGCTTACACTCATTTTTTTCCCTGTAGAAAAATACTAGAGCATACCTTGTGTTGCAAAGAACTCAGGGAGCCCAGAGCAAGTCAGGATGTTCTTCATGGAAGTATAGAAGAATCGGGTTGGAAGGGACCTCCAGACGTCAGCCAGTCCACTCCGCTGCCTGGGGCAGCAGCATCCCTATCCAAACCATCCGAAACAAAGCCATGGTCTATTCTATTGGTAACGTTACTGGCATTCCCGACGCAACCACAACACAACCACCCGAACCTCCAATAGGTAAAGCAGGTGGCCCATGTCCTGCAGCTACAAGTGTTTTCAAAATACGTCCAAGAGATCCAAAGGCAAGGGCCACACACCCCACTACAAAGGAGGCAAAAACCCCACAGTCTGAACCTGTCTGACCAGGGGGTAAAATTTCTTCCTGATCCCAAATGTGGCATCAAGCTGACCCTCAGCATAAGGACAAGACCCTCTAGCCAGGAACCTCCAGGTTTAAGTCCCAGCAGGAGCATCAGCACAGCCCTCTCGCAGCCCCAGCCCTGGGCTTTCCACGGATTCCTTTTGGAAGTCTCTGGGGTGCTTTTGTGAGACATGTGTAAGTGTTTGCACATTTAACAGTGCTAATATTACACAGTGTTTCATGGCAACCTATATTGATCTTCTGGCAACCCAAGATACTGTGGCACCCTGGTTGAGGCTTCGCTCCCCAGCCGTTCATAATTTTCTCTCTTTCTCTCTCTCTCTCTCCTAGTCTCTCCAACAAGTTTTGGGATCCTTTTCCAGATGTGGATACCATGACTAGAAGCAGCATAGGCATATCACAACCAGCCTTGTCCAGAAAGGAAATCACCTCAATCTACATCCCATAAAAAACTGCTGATAATACAAAAAAGGACAGAGTAGCAGAGAATGGAGAGGACAGGGCAGTCATGTTCGCAAGTTGGGATGGATGAGGCTGGCGGGAGGTGGCACGGTTTGTTGCTTCTTTGTTTCCATGCTTTTCTTTCTGGCAAAAACCACAGCTTCAGCTGCATCAGAAAACCGTTGTGAAACAATATTCTTAGACGTCTGTAAGCCTGAGTGACTCAAATCCTTGTGACGTTCTCACTACTGAACTTACATGTTGGAAATGGGCTAAAATTGTTTAATTCATTATTTTCAGCCAGTTTGTCTTAGAAGCCCTGGAGGGATAATATCTGAGCCCAAGGCTGCTCACAATCCTTGTCCATCTTCTCAAAGAAAATGTGACAAAAAGGTTAATTGATTTCAGGGTCTCTATTCCCTCCTTCTTCCCCCTGAGTTGAGCCCAGTCACTGATATCTAGCCAAAAAAACTTCCAGAATGATTCTGTCATGAACGCGGAGACACTGCAAGATGGAAAACACAGTGATTGGGAGAGCATCCCAAATCAGTAATATCCCACACAGTTAAAAATGTGGAGCTTATTCCTCCTTTGGACTCACCTGTCTCCCATTCCGAGCTTCTGTTCTGTCATTATAAAAACCCTTAGCACCCACCACAGCACCCTTCAGCTTGCATATGCCAGAGGAACAAACCCATTTTCAGTCTCCTTTCTCCTAAATGAGGCAGATAAATCTCTTTAATTCTGTGCCACTAAGGTCTGTTTCTCCAGTGCTTGTGTAATGTTCTTTGTCCTCCCTCTACTCTTGCAATAATATCCCAAAGTGCTTTTCCAAATGTGGAGAGCAGAACTGTACGCAGCATTCCCATAGAGTAGCCAACCTTGTCCAGAGAGGGAAATCACCAAGTATGGACTTAGGCATGCAGGATTGAGGTGTCAGGGGCCTGACCCAACACATGAGGAGTGTTGAGAACCTTGAATAGGATTCTCAGAAGCCAGCAGGCTGGTCAGGGAGCTGCCATAGCCCAGTGGTAGCAAACCCTGAAGAGAGGAATGGTATTGTTGGGGTGATGTTGTAGTCCTGATGGTCCAGGAAAAATGAGAGGCAAACGTGAGCAATCTCTTTTATTTTACCAATTCTGTCATCAGCTCTGTCCCTGTCAGGCACAAATGTTGATGTCTTCCTCTGGGTCCTACCTATCCATTTATCTAGCCATCCATCAATACCTACGTGCCCGTTAACCCCTCTATCAATCTGTTCATTTACCCAATGACCTCCAATCCCTCCCCATCCTTCTTTCTTCCTTCTAACAATAGGCCAAGACTTATCCTAAGAAAATTAGTGAAAAGGTTGGATGTGAAACAATCCATAGTTTCATAGTTTCGTAGTTGGTAGGGTCGGAAGGGACCTGAGCAGATCATCAAGTCCGACCCCCTGCCACGGGCAGGAAAGAGTACTGGGGTCAAACGACCCTGGCAAGGTGTTCGTCTAGCCTCCTCTTAAAGACCCCCAGGGTAGGAGCCAGCACCACTTCACTTGCAAGTTGGTTCCAGATCCTAGCCGCCCTGACTGTGAAGTAGCACCTCCTGATATCTAGTCTGAATATACCCTCTGCCAGGTTGTGACCATTATTTCTAGTCACTCCTGGGAGTGCTGGGGGGAACAGGGACTCCCCCAATGCCTGCTGGTCCCCTCTGACTAGTTTGGCCACTAGATCCCCACCTCAGCCTCCTCTTGTGGAGGCTGAACAGGTTCAGGTCCCTTAGTCTCTCATCATAGGGCCTGCCCTGCTGCCCCCTGATCATGCGATCATCCATAAACCCATGATGCTCAACTAGGTACCACACAGCATTTGCACTGTTAGGTGTGTAAACACCCACATGTGATTCACAAGATAAACCCAGAGATTTCCAAGAGGAATCCATAGTGTTGAAACCATCTTGACCTCCTGTGATCTTTCTGAATTTTTTTGCAACAAAAATATTGCTCTCATATTTTTTCATAGTCAAGAAATTAGTGAAAGCTAATATCTGCTGGCCTTTTTAAAGGGGTGACTTGTGTGTAACAGAGGGTGCTCTGAGGCTGACAAGGGGGTCCTTGACTCTTAAAAAAGTTAACAACCACTGACATAAACAATTCATGGTACAATTAATGCCAAACAACATATTTTTTGTAGGAAACAAGCTTTTAATAAAAGCCCTGTCTTCTCTCTGTGATTCTCTGTGATTTGCATGACATTCTGATTGTAAAAAGCAGCAACATGCAGTGTTGATGCAACTGCTAACACCCAGGCTAACAATGGTTTACTGCTTAATGTTTCAGAAAGGTTTTCTGAGGAGTCCTGCAGTGGGCTGTTCTCAGCCCACAGCTCATTGTTATATTCCACTTTCCTTAAGGAAAATGTAGAGATATCTGTTTAAGGCCAAAATAACAACCAATTACCACCCCAGAATGGAGGCCAATACCATGTGTTTAGCTAAAGCATCTTCCAGAAAAGTTATGGTTAGGATTTGGAATGGAGAATCCACCAAATGGGTTGGAAGTGCATCTCAGTCCTTAATAAGCCCCATAGATGAATATTAGGATTTCCTCTTTCAATTCACCTTTTGCTGATTGATTGCCTTTGGCTCTTGTTCTCCTTTTGCTCCTCAGTTAGAAAGACCCACAGCACCCAAACTAGCACCTGCTAGGCTGCTTATACACTGTGACCAAACCAATTTTCAGTCTCCCTTCTCATAAACTACACAGAGCAAGCTCTTCATGTCTATGCCTCTGAGCCAGGGCTTCTCAACCTTGCTAGAGTGAAGGAACCCCTCATTAGGCTTAAGGCCCCCTCAGAAAATGCCAGTTCTTAGCTTCCACTCATTTGTTCGCTACAGAAAAATACTAAAGCATATGCTGCATTGCAAAGAACTCAGGCAGCTCACAGGATGTTCCTTATGGAAGCATAGAAGAATCAGGTTGGAAGGGACCTCCAGAGGTGAACCAGTCCACCCCCCTGCTTGGGGCAGCAGCATCCCTATCCAAACCATCCGAAACAAAGCCATGGTCTATTCTATTGGTAACGTTACTGGCATTCCCGACGCAACCACAACACAACCACCCGAACCTCCAATAGGTAAAGCAGGTGGCCCATGTCCTGCAGCTACAAGTGTTTTCAAAATACGTCCAAGAGATCCAAAGGCAAGGGCCACACACCCCACTACAAAGGAGGCAAAAACCCCACAGTCTGAACCTGTCTGACCAGGGGTAAAATTTCTTTCTGATCCCAAATGTGACATCAAGCTGACCCTCAGCATAAGGACAAGACCCTCTAGCCAGGAACCTCCAGGTTTAAGTCCCAGCAGGAGCATCAGCACAGCCCTCTCACAGCCCCAGCCCTGGGCTTTCCACGGATTCCTTTTGGAAATCTCTGGGGTGCTTTTGTGAGACGTATGTAAGTGTTTGCACACTTAACAGTGCTAATATTACATAGTGTTTCATGGCAACCTATATTGATCTTCTGGCAACCCAAGATACTGTGGCACCCTGGTTGAGGCTTCGCTCCCCAGCCCTTCATAATTTTCTCTCTCTCTCTCTCTCCTAGTCTCTCCAACAAGTTTTGGGGTCCTTTTCCAGATATGGACACCATGACTAGAAGTAACCTAGCATATCACAACCAGCCTTGTCCAGAAAGGAAATCACCTCAATCTACATCCCATAAAAAACTGTTGACAGTACAAAAAATGACAGAGTAGCAGAGAATGGAGAGGACAGGGCAGTCATGTTCGCAGATTGGGATGGATGAGGCTGGCGGGAGGTGGCACGGTTGGTTGCTTCTTTGTTTCCATGCTTTTCTTTCTGGCAAAACCACAGCTTCAGCTGCATCAGAAAACTGTTGAGAAACAATATTCTTAGACATCTGTAGGCCTGAGTGACTCAAATCCTTGTGACGTTCTCATTACCAAAAGTAGCACCTTTCACAATTGATTTTACGTGCTGGAAATGGGCTAAAATTATTTAATTCAGTTTTCAGCCAGTTTATCTAAGGGGCCCTGGAGGGATAATATCTGAGCCCAAGGTTGCTCACAATTGTTGTCCATTATTTCAAAGAAAATGTGAAAAAATGTTAATTGATTTCCTGATCTGTATTTCCAATTGCTTCCCCCTGAGTTGAGCCCAGTCACTGATATTTAGCCAAGAACCCTTCCAGAATGATTCTGTCTTGGATGTGGAGACACTGTGCAATGGAGGATGCACTGAATGGGTTAGGAGAGCATCCCCAGTCATTAATACCCCACACAGTTAAAAAATGTGGAGCTTATTTGAACTCACCTCTCTCCCTTTCACAGCCGTGGGCTTTTGTTTTGCCTTTATAAAGCCCCTTAGCACCCACCACAGCACCCTTTAGGTTGCATATGCTGAATGCAGTTTTCAGTCTCCCATCTCCTAAACAAGGCAGATTAAGTTCTTTAAGTCTGTGCCTTGAAGGCCTATTTCTCCACCCTTTGTATAATGTTTCTATCCTCCCTCTACTCTTGCTAAGAATATTCCAAGGTGCTTTTCCAAATGTGGAGACCAGAACTGCATGCAGCATTCCCATATAGTAGCCAGCCTTGTCCAGAGAGGGAAATCACCCAAGTGAAGACTTAGGCATGCAGGATTTGGGAGTCAGGGGCCTGACAACACATGAGGAGTGTTGAGAACCTTGAATCGGAGTCTCAGAAGCCAGCAGGCTGGTCAGGGAGCCGCCATAGCCCAGTAATAGGAAACCTTGAAGCAAGGAGCAATACTGTCAGGGTGATGTTGTAATCTTGATGGTCCAAGAAAAATGAGAGGCAAATGTGTGTGACATCTTTTATTTGACCAATTCTGTCATCAAGCCTGCCCCTGTCAGGCAGAATTTTGATTCTCTCCTTTGAGTCCTAACTATCCATTTAGCCATCCATCCACAGATAGGTTCACATAACCCCCTCTACCAGTCTATCTATCTACCCTCCTAACCCTTCCCATCTTTCTTTCTTCCTTCTAGAGTGATCAAGATAACAATAGGTCAGGATATATCCTAACAAAATTAATGAATAAGTTGTAATCTGAAACAATCCATAAGCCAGTATTTCTCAACGATAGTACCAGACAACATTTGCACTGTTAGTTGTGTAAACACCCACATGTGATTCACAAGATAAACCCAGAGATTTCCAAGAGAAATCCAGTGTGGAAACCATTTTGACCTCCTGTGATCTTTCTGAATTTTTTTGCAACAAAAATATTGCTCTCATATTTTTCCATAGTCAAGAAATGAGTGAAAGGTAATATCTGCTAGCCTTTTTAAAGGGATTCCTTGTGTGTAACAGGGGTGCTTTGAGGCTGACAAGGGGATCCTTGACTTTAAAAAGGTTTAAAAACCACTAACATAAACAACTGATGCCACAATTAATGCCAATCAATATATTTTTGTAGGAAACAAGGCTTGCCAAACAGCTTGTTCTCTCTGTAACTCTCTGTGTTTTGCATGACCTTCTGATTTAAAAAAGCAGCAACATGCAAAGTTGATGTGACTGCTATCACCCAAGCTAAGAATTTTATATTTCTTAATTTTTCAGAAGTATGGTCAAGGAAAATGTAGAGACATTCATGTAAGGCCAAAATAAGCACCAGTTCCCACCCCAGAGTTGAGCATAATAACACATGCTTAGATAAAGCATCTTCCAGAAAGGTTCTGGTTATGATTTGAAATGGAGAATTCACCAAATGGTTTGGGAGTGCTTCTTAATCCTTAATAAGCCTCATGGTTAAATATGAAAACTTCTCCTTCATATTCATTTCTCTCTAATTCCTAGCCTTTGGCTCTTCTAATTTTACTTATTGAATTAAAAAGCCCCCTAACACCCAACCTAGCACCTGTCAGGCTGCTTATACACTGTGATCAAACCATTTTTCAGTCTCCTTTCTCATGAACTACACAGAGCAAGCTCTGTATGTCTATGCCTCTAAACCAGTGTTTCTCAAACTTGCTAGAGTCAAAGCACCCCTCATTAAAATCAAGGACCCCCTTAGAAAAGCTTTCACTCATTTTTTGACTATAGAAAAATGCTAGAGAAAGCCTTGTGTTTCAAAGAACTCAGGCAGACTCTAAGTTCAAATGCTTATCATCAAATCATAGAGAAGTAGGGTTGAAAGGGACTGCCAGAGCTCATCTAATCCAACCCCCAGCCCGAGGCAGGATCACCTTTATCCATACCATCCTAAATAAACCCTGACACAATCACAACAAACCACCCAAACCTGCAACAGGTGAAGCAGGGAGCCTAGATCCTGATGCTAGAAGGCTTGCTAAAATACAGTCAAGAGATCCAAGGAAGAGGGCCCCACACTAGAGGACAGCAATAAAAAAACCCCAAGCCCTGTACCAATCTGACCATGGGGTAAAACTCCATCTTAATCCCAAATGTGGCATCAGTCTGACCCTGAGCAGGGGCCAAGACCCTCTAGCCAGGAACCTCTGGGTTTTGAGTCTCAGTTTTGAGTCTGTGTTGTACCCCATATTGTTCAAATGAACCTGGCAACCCCTACCTATCCTGATCCTGTTTAATGACTGCTGCTCTCCCCAGTTCATGAAAAGGATTCTGGAGAGTTTTTGGAGAAAGTTAGAAGTGTGCTACAGAAAGTTATCTAGAGGCTAGAAAATATTACCTTAAAGCTGCATATATAAAGATCTTGATCTGTCCGGTTGATATGTGAGGGGAATGAACATTGGCTTAGTCTGTAGAAGCATATGCTAAGGGACTTTCCAACCCAACATAGGAAAGTAGAACAAGAATTAAAGGCTTTGAATTAAAGATAGACAAGTTCAAGAGAGAAGTAAGGCCCACGCTTTTAATCATAAAGGGGATAAATGATCGGAACGAAATCCCAAGCCAACTGGCAGACTCTCCATCTCTTGATGTCACCCAATCCTCACCAGAGCCGCTCTGGAAGGTGTCTAACCTAAACACCTGTTTATTTGGCTCAACTCAGGGAAACTGCTTAAACTATTTTTCTTAATAGCAATGAATGTTTTTACATTTCCTTTGAAGTAACTGACATAAAATTTGACAAGTTTGGGGCTGAAAACAAATCCCTCCAGAAAAGCTTTCTGGAAAAAATATGTATGTATATTAATTTTGTATTAAGCCAGTGATTCTCAGCCAGGGTGCCATGGTGCCCTGGGATAATGTGACCTGCTTGTACGGGTCCCATGAGTTGCAACACAATATTAGCACTGTTAGATGTGCAAACACCTATGTATGATTCACAAGATAAATGCAAGGTTTTCAAATAGGACTCCAGCGTGTCAAAAACATGTTGACTTGCTGTGCCATTTCTGAGTTCATTGCAATGTAAGGATTATTCTATTATTTTTTCTATAATCAAAAACAGGTGAAAGCTGAGAGCTGGCATTTTCTGAGGGGTGCCTTGAGTCTAATGAGAGGTGTCTCGAGTTTAACGAGGGGTTACTTGTGTCTAAAAAGATTGAGAACCATGCATTAAACAATTCTTAACCCATCTGATATGAGCTACTTTGCTTTTTGCATAATGTTGCCTTTTTTAATCAGAGGGTCATGCAGAACTGAGTCAAGCAGGTCTACAGAAGTCTAAGAATAGCATGTCAAAACAGTTTCCTTATTTGGACAAACTTGTGATTTTGCCAGGAAAAAAACAGGTCTATTTGACAATCCTTATCTTACAGAAAAATATGTTGATTGGTATTGATTGCATCTGTTTAATTCCCTACTGATGGCATCTCACTTCAGCCTGTTCATGTTTTGATGTTAACTCTTGGCCTGGGTTATCTTGAAAGACTTTAGACTTTTAAGAGGCATTTATTCCAGGGGGGATGACAAATCGGGGCCAGTAGAAATTATGTACAGGTTGGCCCGAAGATCTGGGCCTCATGGACAAGGCCTGGGCTCATAGCCTGCAAGGCCTGCCTGTACACTCTAGACAACAAACAAAGCGCAAAGAACAAAAGGAGTATTTACATATAACAGTTCAGTCAATGCGGACGCCCAGGGGGCCTCAGGGAAGCAGGGGTCGGCCCGCATGAACAAAGTCCAAGGTCTCGGCCTGCTGGATGCGCCTCCGCACCTTGAGCAGCTGGTCATGTCACAGGGCAAGGAGCAGGCATCCCGCCTCGACTTGGCACAGTGCCCCCTTGAAGGCCCAGCATTCCTCAAAGGTGGGCACCATCCTCCAGAGGACCGCATGCTCGAATTCAAGTGAGAGGTAGGCCTGTACGAGCAGGCAGAAAACCTGTAGGGTATCGTCCATCCCAGTCCCGGTGAGCTGGTTTCACCAGTTCTTCCGGGTGGCCATCTTGGCTTGGCCCACCGAGAAGCTGGTCAAGCTGACTGCACCCCGCTTGGCCACCCGGTACGAGAAAGAACAGATGTATGTGTCCTCTGAAAAGTCCCGGCCCAGTATCCAAAGCTGTGCCCCAAGGGTGGTAAAGAGTGGCTACAGCCAGGAGTAGTTGAGGAATGCATGGTAAATGCTCTCTTCCAGAACCCCTGGGCAGAAGGGGCAGGCTACTGAGGCCACCAAGTCCAGGTGGTGCACAAAAGTACCAGTGGCCAGGATGCCGTGCACCAATCTCCACTGGAGGTCACTGGTCTTCTTGGCGGTGGGCGTCTTGTAGAGCATGCACCATGCTAGGGTCCCGGGCAATGCCAAGCACTGCCACCACATGGTAAAGAAAGAAAGAAAGAAGTTGAGGAGCAGGAGGGAGGAATAGATAGATAGATAGATAGATAGATAGATAGATAGATAGATAGATGAGAGAAGGTATAAGAAAGGAAGCATGGGTATATGGGAAGGGGGGTCTGGGATGAACAGAGAGATGGACAGATGAAAGGATGAACATAATGTTTAGTTATGGATGGATGGAGAGGTGTTTATGGGTGTTTGGGTGTTTAGAGATGGATGGGTAGGTGGATGGACGGATGGATGGATGGGCCAACTGACTGACTGACCAACAGACCCTTGGCTAGTTTCTGAGCCACAATGGCCCACGTTGCTCCCTCGAGTGGCTAATCTATGGGGTCCAGACTCTGTGTACCCTATTTCTGACACCCTCTTTCTCTCCCATCAGCCCCTCCTTGACCCCAAACCTGGCTCCTTCCTGCCTTCTCCTCTTCCTCCTCCCTGCTGTGCAGATCCCCTCCCTCTGCCCCCCTCAGCCAGCATCCACCTGGCCCCTGCACCTGCCTCTCCTGATTTCGCACCTCCTAGCCTGGCCTGAAAGAGCAGGCAGGGACAGGAACTGAAAGAAGCTAAATGGGGAGGCGGGGGCTGCAGGGGAAATTCCCTCACTTGTTTGTCAGCTGCTGCTGCCTGCTGGCCTGCACACAGGCTATTTCCATCACCAGCCCTCAGCTATCTATCTATCTATCTATCTATCCCATACGACCTATCTCTGTATCTATCAATCCATCCATCCCCATATTACCCCTCTATCTGTCTGTCTCACTGTCTTTCTATCTATACATCCATACATCCACACAGAACACCTCTATTGTCTATCTATTCATCTAGCCAACTATCCATCCTCCCCCACATGACACTTCTATCTATCTATCTATCTATCTATCTATCTATCCCCTTCCTCACATGACCTTTGTATGTATTTATGTATCTAACCCTACATAACCCCTTTATCTATCTATCAGGCTGTCTGTCTATCTGTCTCCATATAGTCCTTCTTCTCCCCACCCCTAATCCAATCACCCAGCTTTATAGAGGGACCTGGTCATTTGGGCTGGGAAATTCAGAAGTGGGTGAACATAATTCTGGGCCTGTCACTACCTTGTTGCCATTGGCTATAGAAGCTGGTATGCTTTAGCCACATGGGGCTGGTGAACCACTGACCTACCTATAGCTCTGTCCCCAGCCACATCCTCCCACTCAGTGAGCTACTTATTGTCTACATTCCCTTTACCTACCTACCTACCGACTGAGCTATCTACCTATTAGTCCCCACAGACAACCTTCAGTCACTCGTTCACAAGCCCACTGACCTGGCTTTTTGTTTCCTGCTCTCCCTTTCTCCCACCCTTTCACACGCAAAACCCTGATTCCAGCTCCCAACCCCATAATCTCTCACCACTCAACCCTACTCCCCAACCAGAGGCAGAAAAAGGATCTAGGGCTCTGATTCATAGATTCATAGATGCTAGGGTTGGAAGGGACCTCAACAGATCATCACACAGTGAACACAGTGGCAGGAAAAAGTGCTGGGGTCATGTGACCCCAGCCAGGTGCTTATCCAGTCTCCTCTTGAAGACCCCCAAGGTAGGGGAGAGCACCACCTCCCTTAGAAGCCTGTTCCAGATTCTGGCAACCCTAACGCTGAAGAAGCTCTTTCTGATGTCCAACCTAAACCTGCTGTCCATCAGCTGTGGCTGTTGTTTCTGGTTATTGCAAGGGCTGCCCTGGTAAACAGAGCATCTCCTATTCCCTGCTGTCCCCACTGGTGAATTTGTATACTGCCACATGATCCCCCTTCAGCCTTCTCTTGATATACTGAGTTAAAGCAAAGGGAAATGGAAATGAGGACTCCCAAGTTCTCTCTCCAGCCCTGGAAGGGAGGAGGGTCTAGTTGTTTAGAGATGGTGGGGCTGGAAGCCCAGATTCCTGGGTTTTATCTTCAGCCCTGGAGAGGAGTAGGGTCTAAGTGGTTGAAGCCTGGGAGCCAGGACTCCTAGGAACCAGGACTGGGAGTCTTTGAGAGCCAGGACTCCTAGGTTTTTTCTCTGCCTCTGGGAAAGCAGTGGTGTCTCTTGGGTTAGAACCAGGGTTCAGTGGGAACACAGTCAGGTCTCCTGGGGGGTTTTGGCTCTGTGGAAAAGGAGCACAGTCTAGTGGGTTAGGCAGAAAGGGCTGAGAGTCAGGACTCCTGGGTTCTCTCCCCAGGTCTTGGAGACCTCTACCAGGAGCTTTTGAGAAGGGTGGAAGAAGATCCTCCAGGCACCTGAGGACAGAACCCAGGTGCCCTGATCCTGCTCTCCCTACTCAAACCCACTAGATTCCCACTGATTTCTTAGGAAACAGAGAGAACGCAGGGGCCCTGGCTCTCAGCCCCATCCCTGCCCTTGCTCTGACCCACAAAATGTCCCCAGCCAGAGAAAGACCCCAGGTGTCCCAGTCCCAGCCTTCCCTACTGCAACCCACTAAATCATGCCCCACTCCCCAGAGATAGATGCCCCCCCACACACACACACATCTAACCCAACAGGACTCCATGAATTGCAACCCTGCATCCTCATACATCCAAACCCAGGCCCTCTAAACATAATTGCCTGAAAATATCATCTGATTCCCGCCCCCATCTCAGTTCCCTTTTCTCTCTGAGTCTGTGCTGCTGCTTGCTTCTCAGCCTAAGGTATGTCACCCCACTCCACACACACACACACCCTGTCTGACAAGCAGAGACAGACCTGGACAGAGAGGTACAGGCTCAGATAAACTGATACAGGCCCAGATATGTGGGCAAACCTTGCTTCATCCCAACTTTGGTGGGTGCAGGTCATGTTGGGGGGTTGTTGCCAGTGACCCACTGGCCTAGGAACCTCTCCTGTGAGGTGGGAAGGGTCCTACATCCATGGAGGTCCAGGTGGTGGGGCCAGTTCACAAACAAGGCTCCCTCTGCCAGCACCAGGACAGAAGCAAAGGCAAGTTGGGTCCATATAAGGCAACCTGTTCCCACAACCAGAGAGGGATGACACTGGTCATGGGGGTGACACCAGATTCTGGGGTTCAGTTTTTTTCTACCCCCTAGCAGGCACCTTGGATGACACAACCCAAGTGTCCTGACTCCCAGCCCCACTCACCACCCCACAAATCTTCATTCCTTCCTCAGAGACAAAACCCAGGAGTCCTGGACACAGTTCTCCCCCAACCCTCTAGCTCATTAGAGCCCCGTGATTTCCCAGGGACAGACTGACAGCCAGACTCAGCCACACTCCAATCCCAAAACATGGTGCTTGAAAGGGGCATCTTTCCCCTTTGGGTCTGAGAACCCGGATTTGGGGTCTGGTTGGGTTTTACCAGCGGGAGCTAGAAACTGGTCTTTCTCTGAGGCAGCTGTGTGTATGTACAACGAATGTAGAAACAGAGAAGTAGGGCTGGAAGAGGCCTTCAGAAGTCATCTAGTCCATGCTCCCAGACTGATGGAGGCACCAAGTCAACCAGCACAGAGCTGCCAGGCTCCCCTAACCGCTGCCTAGACTACACATGATCGGGTTTTCTCAATGCTGTGCACATGGCTGGAGTTTCACTTTCTCTCTGAATATGGGTTACTGCTCTCAGAGATGGGATCTGTGCCTTACCCCTTGGGCAAAGAGCAGGATGAGAAGAGAAATGTGAGGATGGCTGAAAAGAAGGACAGGGGTAGGGGTGATGGAGGAATTGGAGAAACAAGGTATGGATAACTGAAAGGTCTAGGATGGAGGAGCTCCCATTTTACCCCTCCACCTCCCCTGCTCCCCTCCTTCTACCCCCAGTCACCTCCAGGCTTCTCTTACGATTCTGCTGCCCCTCATAGGCCTTGGGTGCCCCCCATGGCCTGTCTGGCCCCTCATCAGAACCACAGACTAGAAGCCATGTTGTGTGCGGGCCTTTCTGATGTTGCCTTCAAAAGGGGCTGGGGTGCATTCATGCACACACATGCATGCAGGTCCCAGGTGCACGTGGGCTGAGGAACCACCATCTTGCCAGCATCAATCCAGTCCTCAGTCAAGGGAGAGGGTGGCCATTTCGGGGAAGGTGGAGGTGGTCAATGGGAGTCTACCCCGGCGTTCCAACAGGCCGCAAAGGGACACACAAACAGGTACAGGCCTAGACAGATGTACAGTTTGGCTCCAATGGGCAGAGAGGCTGTAGGGCAAAGGCAACTGTCCTGCAGAAGCAGCCTCATGATCAGGTGTAGGCAACAGTGGCCATTTTGAACAAGGGAAAATCAATCATGTGTGCCTCAAAGCTGAGGCTGGCCCAGACAGACAGACAGACAGACTATGGTGGGTTTAAGAAGTCTGGAACAGGCCCATGGCAATGGGCAGACCCCAGCGCCTTCTGAGTCCTAGCACTGAGCTCTGGGGCTGGGGCGGGTGTTGAGGTTGGGCAGGGAGGACGGCAGGACCCGGGGGCTCGATCCCGACTGTGGGAGGGCACTGGGGCCTGGGTGGTGCGAACGGGGCGCTCCTGGGAGCCTGAACGCCTGGGTTCTGTAGTGCCGATCCTGTCACTGGAGTGGGACAGGGCTGTTCCCTGCTCGTCTTCTGCCCCCGTATGGCCACGTCTCAACATAGCCCCAAATGACGGAGTCCCCTGAGCCCATCAGCTGTTCTCACTTCCCCATGGCCTGCACAGCTCCCTGGAGTGGAGGGGGTGCCCTTGGGACCAGGGGCAGAGCTGGGGAGGGCAGAGCCTGGGAACCCACATGCCTGGGTCCTCTCCCAGGTCTGGGAAGGCAGTGGAGTCTGGTAGGTTCAAGTATTGGAGGCTGTGAGCCCGGACGCCCGGGTTCCCTCCCAGCTCTCAGAGGTCGGGGGGCTCGTGTCAGCGCTGGGGTGCAGAAACCCGGACGCCTGGATTGGCGCTGGTCCCTGGTCCTCTGCTGCCTCCTGTGGCCATATCCCCACATGGCCTCACGAACAGCTGAGTCTCACGTGTGCCCTGAAGCCCCGGGTCCCTCGAGCCCAGCGGCTGCGGTCATTTCCCCATCCGCAACATGGTCCCCACGGGGAGAGCCGTGGCCCTGGAAGAAGCGTGGCCTGGGAGCCCGGACACCTGGGTTCTCTCCGAGCCCAAGGACATGAATGAGGCCTGATGGCTTACAGCCCTGGCTGGGAACCAGGACACCTGGGTTTTCTATTCAGCTTGAAAAGCTACAGGGGTCCACAGGAGTCGGACTGCACGGCTGGTGGGGCTAGGAGCCCGGCTCCTGGGTGCTTATCCAGGCCGATGGTAGGAGGCCTGAGTTCTCCTGCTGCTGGGTACAGGGCTGGGATTTACTGGGTTAGAGCTGGTGGGAGCCCAGACACCTGGGTTCTCCCCAGCTCTGAGCGGTCAGGAGGGCTCACATACAGCAACTTGGACGCCTGGGTTTTGGGGCCCCAAGCCATCTGTGGGGGTTGCTCCTCTGCTGCCCCCGTGCGGCCACATCCCCATAAACAGCCAAGTCCCCTGTGCGCCCAGCTGCGGTCACTTCTCCACAACTGACACGGTCCCTGGGGGGAGGCCGTGCGCCCCTGGGGTACGTGCGGGGCTGGGAGCGCAGGCACCTGGGTTCTTCTCTCCCAGCCCTGGGAGGAGAAGGGGAGCCTGGTGGGATACAGCACCGGAGGCTGGGAGCCCGGACACCTGGGTCCTGTCGCTGCTCTGCATCTCCTGGGTTAGCACCACGCGGAGCCCAAATGGCCAGGGTCCCTCCCCGCTCTCAGAGGCTGGGGGGGGCTCCTGTGCCACGCCGATCCCATCTGCGGAGGGGGTGTCGGGGCTGGTCCCTGCTCCTCTGTTGCCCCCGTGCGGCCACATCCCCACGCAGGCCCACGAGCAGCCAAGTCCCAAACCGCGGGTCCCCTGAGCCCAGCAGCGCAGTCACTTCTGCGCCCGCAGCGCAGTCCCTGGGGGGAGGCTGCGCCCCAGCAGCGTGTGGGCTGGCGGCCGGGCACCTGGGCTCTCTCCCAGCTGGGCCTGGGAGTCAGAGCAGGGCGGACACCTGGCTCCCCCCCCAGCCAAGGGACAAGGGGCGAGGCCTGGTGGGTTACAGCGCTGGAGGCCAGGAGCCGGGACATCGGGGTCTCTGCCCTGCTTGAAAGGCCTTTGGGGTCCCGAGCACTGTACAGCAGGCCGGGCCGTGAGCCGGACTCGGGGCTCCCTCCCGGCCCGGGACAGGAGTGGGGGCTGGAGGGGGGAGAAGGGCGGGCTCTGGTGGGATCCTGGGCTCGCTGCAGCCCCGGGACAGGCGCCGCCGCAGGTCTCATGGGCTGCAGCGCTCGGAGCCGACAGGCAGGAACCGGGTTGCGTGCCTGCTGCCCCAGTAGCACCGTGCCGGGTGGGGCTGGGAGCCGGGACGCCTGGGTCCCATCCCCTTCTGGCGGGCACCGGGGCCTGGCGGGCTGCGGGTCACACCCGGGCGGGGCGCTCGGACTCACACCGGGGTCCCATCCGCGCGCCTCTGCCGCCACCTCGTGGCCCTTTGTAGCCATCTCCGCGCACACGCTGACCGATATAAACATGGCCGCCGTGGCTACATTTCGCCCGCTTCTATAGCCGGCTGACAGATGCGCATGCGCTGGCTATGACGTTTCCAAACCTCGCCAGGCGCGGCAATATGACGAAACTTGCCTTCATCCTGTATGGCGATTATCCTGCCTCTCAAAGGGGTGTTGCCCTCACTCAATATGGCGTCGGGCCATACAGCTTAAGGTCATGGTCCCAATATAGCGGCGGCGGGACGCCCTGGTGACCGCGCATGCCTGACCGTGCGCCGGGTTCCCGAGGCCTGGCGCCCTCCAGCGGCAGGTGCGGGTGACGTCATGGGGGGTCACGACCCCTGGGCAGTCGGGGGGAACACACGGGTCACGCGGTTTGGGGAGTCCGTGACACCCAACGAAGTCCGACATGGCCGGGGGGGCGCAGTGCGGTCGCCCCCTGAGAAGAGTGACTTCAGCGCAGGTCAAGAGTTGTGATGTCTGGGGTGGGGGGGGGTTCCTCGGTGACGTCATTACAGCTCCAGGTGACGTCATGTGTTCAAGTTTGGGAGAGCCAAGCCAGGGACTGCGACCCCAGCCCAGTGATGCACCAGAGCAAACTCCCTCAACGCCCTTGGGTGTATCCCATCCAGCCCCATGGACTTGTACACGTCCATCTTTTCTAAATAATCCCTAACCTGTTCTTTCAGCGCTGAGGGCTGCTCACCTCCTCCCCAAACTCTGCTGCCAGGTGCAATAGTCTGGGAGCTGACCTTGCCTGTGAAGGCTGAGGCAGAAAAGGCATTGGGCACTTCAGCTCTTTCTGCATCCTCTGTCACAAGATTTCCTCCCCGGTTCAGTAAAGGGCCCACACTTTCCCTGATCCTCCTTTTGCTGCTGACATACTTGTAGAAACCCTTCTCGTTACCCTTCACGTCCTTTGCTAGCTGAAATGCTAGTTGTGCTTTGGCCTCCCTGACTTCATCCCTGAATGCCCAAGCAATGCTCTTATATTCTTCCCTAGTTATTTGTCCAAGTTTCCACTTCTTACAAGCTTCCTTTTTGTGATTTAGTTTACTAAAGAGTTCCCTGCTAAGTCAAGCTGATCTTCTGCCATACTTGCTAGTCTTCCTGCACATCGGGATGGCTTGGTCCTGCACTGCACAATTTGTTCTTTGCTATGTTGAGCAAGGAAACTGCCCGTTTCCTCGAGGTGGGAAAGGGGCAGGGGTGCAGTGGCCATTTTTGGTGAGGGCACCATGCCTGTTTGGGGTGGGGTGGGGGAAGCCATTTTGAGTAAGGGCATTACCAGGTTGCCCAGGAAAGGGTGGCCACTTTGACTAAGAGCACTGCCCAGCTCCACACCAGCAATGGCCACTGATGACAACATGCAGGCACAGGGCCCCCTTCACACTTGTACTTTGAGGGTCTTCACCCTCCCACGAGGGAGAGGTCACTTCCTGAGGGCCGCCAAGGGGATGCATTATCTCCTCTCTCTCATGCCTTTCATCTCCTGTCCCCACCAGGACCTCAGCACCAGATGTTTACACACAATCCTTTGAAGCCCCAAGAAAGCCAGCCTGGCAGTAACACCCCCACCAAATGCCGAAGGAGCCACTGGCAGGACCCCCCAGTGCCAGCGAAGAGGATGAGGATCCCCCACGTGGGACACCAGGCTCAGGGGGGCGGGGGAGGTCAGGGCTGGGCCATGGCAATAAAAGACCTACAGTGCCCCTGCTGTTGCCACCAGCCTCTGCTTGACCAGGGGGAGCAATTCAGGCTGCGGGGCCTGGGGGCTGGTTGTGGGAGCCCAGAGGCCCAAGTTCGCAAGGAGCAGGGTGGAGAGCTGGGTGGCAGGAGGCGAGAGCCTGGACACCTGGGTTCTCGGCCAGCTCTGGTGGGTGCAAAAGCAGAAAGCCACTCAGCGGCTGCTCGGGTCTGGGTATGGGTCGGAGGAGGGGACACCGGGGTTGGTAAGCGGGGGAGATAGAAGCTGCCTTCTCAGGTGACCCCCAAAACAGACATACGTGTCGTGTTGTCCCCTCCAGGCAGTGGAAAGACCTGAATGACCCCAGTTGAGGGGTGTGGGGTGGTGTCACGTTACTGGGAGTGCCCAGGACACAGAGCCAGGGGCTGGAGTGCCATGTTCATTGGTGGTCTGGGAGCCAGGAGGGGAGTCCATGGCCGGAGAGTGAGGGCATGGTGATGCGGGAGAGGAGCACCATCCCCCCAGGTCCTGCTCCATCACTTGGTCTTGGGCCCATCATCCTTGACGTCCATCACAGTCACAACAGCATGACAGCCGCTGGAGCGGTAGGACACAGGTGGTGGGGATGGAGGAGTGAGGACCACAGGAGAAGGAGCTGCAGCCAGTTCCAGCCCCAGAGCATCATGGGGGTTTCCCCTGGCCCAGGGGCACCTGGCTGCCCGCTCTGTGCCAGGACCTGGTGCAGGTGAGTTCAGGGCGGTCAGCAGGTCTAGCGGGCAGTGACAGGAGCCCGGCCCCATGGGCCTGCAGCCCTGCACCTCCCTAGACACCTGGGTCCTCCCGCCGGGCGCTGCGGGTCACACCCGGGCGGGACGCTCAGACTCATGCCTGGGTCCCATCCGCGCGCCTCTGCCGCCACCTTGTGGCCCTTTGTAGCGATGTCGGGGCTTCCGCTGCCCGGCACAAACATGGCCGCCGTGGCTACATTTCTCCCGCTTTTCCAATGACTGCCGCCAGTTTGAGCAAGCGGGCTTCTTGCCCTCACTCAACATGCCTCCCCCGCGAAACGCCGGAAGGGACGTTTTCAAACCTCGCCGGGCGTGGGCTTATGACGAACCTTGCATTCATGGTTCGCCCACTCAGAAGCACGCTGCCCTTACTCAATATGGCGTCTGGCCAACATATTAAGGTCATCGTGCCATTATTCAATATGGTGCCTGCAACTTCGGACGAGCGTCG